>NW_010426254.1:0-32420 GCF_000710305.1 Buceros rhinoceros silvestris | reverse complement strand
CCCCCTCCCCCCTGCCTGTAGGGCCACAGCCCAGGAAAGTGCTCCAGGTCTCTGCCCACCTCCTCTAGAGAAACCTGTGTGCTCGATTCCCTTTCTGAAAAGTCTGTACATGAATATACACAGCGTGGCAAATAGACAGGAAGTAGACACCTGTGTGTGGAAAATAGGGCCGTGATCTCATTGCAGTTATAGAGGCGTGGTGGAACAGCTCACGTGGCCGGAATGTTGTCACGGATGGCTGTGTACTGTTTAGGAAAGACAGACCAGCAACTGCAATCTATTGAATTTTGCATAGGGTGGATGAAGACCAAGTTGAGAGCTTATGAGTGAGAATTAAGGGGCAGGACAATACGGGAGACACTGTTGTGGGGGTTTACTAAAGGCCACCTGATTAGAAAGAGGAAGTTGATGAACTCTTCTATAGACAGCTGAAAGCATTATCACCATCACAGGCCCTGGTTCTCCTGAGGGAATTCAACCACCCTGACATGTTCTGGAAAGGCTACACAGCCTGGCATGCACAGTCCAGGAGGTTCCTGCAGATCATTGATGACTTTTTGACACAGGTGCTGAAGGATCCAACCCACAAATACATGGGGCCTGATGGAGTGCACTGATGAGTGCTGAAGGAAATAACAAATGTCATTCCTAGGCCACTTTCCATCATCTCTGAAAAGTGATGGACAACAGGATAGGTACCTGAGGACTAGAAGAAAGCCAGTGTCACTCCAATCTTCAAAAAAGGCAAGAAGGAGGAAACAGGAAACTACAAGCCAGTGAGCCTCACCTCCACCTCTGCAAAAGGAGATGGAACATCTCTAAGCATGTGGAGGAAAAGAAAGTTATCAGGAGTAGTCAGCATGGATTCTCCAGCGGGAAATAATGCGTGACCAATTTGATAGCCTTCCATGATGGCATGACTGGATGGATAAGTGAGAGGAGAGCAGTGGATGTTGTCTACCTTGACTTCAGCAAGGCTTTTGATACCGTCTCCCATCACATCCTTATAGGGAAGCTCAGGAAGTGTGGTTTGGATGAAAGGACAGCGTGGTGGAATGAGAACTGAATGACAGAGCTCAGAGGGTTTGATCAGTGGTGCAGAGTCTAGTCGGAGGCCAGTAGCTAGCAGTGTTGCCCAGGTGTCAGTACTGGCTCCAGCCCTGTGCAATGTAGTCATCAATGACCTGGATGAAGGGACAGAGTGTACCCTCAGCAACTTTTGCTGGTGATACTAAACTGGGAGAAGTGGCTGATACACCAGAAAGCTGTACTGCCGTTCAGCGAGACCTGCGCAGGCTAGAGAGTTGGGCAGAGAGTAACTGAATGAAGTTCAACAAGGGCAAGTGTAAGGTCCTGCACCTAGAGAGGAATAACCCCATGCACCAGTACAGGTTAGGGGTTGACCTACTGGAAAGCAGCTCTGGGGATAAGGACCTTGGAGACCTGCTAATAATACAAAACTGAGAGCAGTGGCTGATACCATGTGATGCACACCATATAGCGATACCTGGACAGGCTAGACAGTTGAGCGGAGAGGAACCAAATGAAGTTCAACAAGGGCAAGTGTAAGGTCCTGCACCTAGAGAGGAATAACCCCATGCACCAGTACAGGTTAGGGGTTGACCTACTGGAAAGCAGCTCTGGGGATAAGGACCTTGGAGACCTGATGGAAAACAGGTTGGCCATGAGCCAGCAATGTGTCCTTGTGGCCAAGAAGGCCAGTGGTATCCTGGGGTGCATTAAGAAGAGGGTGATCAGCAGGTCCAGGAAGGTTCTCCTCTACTCTGCCCTAGTGAGACTGCATCTGGAGAACTGTGTCCAGTTCTGGGCTCCCTAGTTCAAGAGAGACAGGGAACTACTGGAGAGAGTACAGTGAAGAGCTACAAGGATGATTAGGTGACTTGAACATCTCTCTTACGAGGAAAGACTAAGAAGCCTGGGTGTGTTTAGCCTTGAGAAGATGGAAAGGGGATCTTACCAGTGCTTGTAAATATCTAAAGGGCAGGTGTCAGGAGAGTGGGGCCAGCTCTTCTCAGTGGTACCCAGTGACAGGACAAAGGGCAATGGGAATAAACTGGAACACAGGAAATTGCATCTGAACATGAGGTAAAAACTACTTTACTTTGAGGGTGACAGAGCACTGGAACAGGCTGCCCAGAGAGGCTGTGGAGTCTCCTTCTCTGGAGATATTCAAAACCTGCCTGGACACGATCCTCTGCAACCTGCACTAGGTGAACCTGCTTGAGCTGGGGGGTTGAACTAGATGATCTCCAGAGGTCCCTTCCAACCCCTCCGTTCTGTGATTCTATGATACCAGGTCTCTAGTCCATTTATATTTTTTTGTGTCTATACACTAAACCCAAAAGTCCTGAGAAGGACAAAGATCGTGATTCTGCAGACTCCTAGCAATCTTCCCTAAATGGTCATACTTTATGATTTTAAACAGAGAGTTTTAATAGTGAACTAGGATAGATGTTCCTGTAATTTAATATCCTTGTTCCTGTGCATTTTTGTTCAATCAAATTGGAGTTAACTACAGAGAGTAACAGCAGTTGTCCTGCGGATAGATGTTCCTGTAATTTAATATCCTTGTTCCTGTGCATTTTTGTTCAATCAAATTGGAGTTAACTACAGAGAGTAACAGCAGTTGTACTGCTGAAAATCCATTTTCCTGCTCTTTGCTTAGGAAGGTCAAACAGCCGCTGTACCAAAAAAAAGATGGGCATCGTTCCTCATGTCCTACATCAGTGCTATGATGTCACTTTATCACTTGTATTGATTCATAGTAAAAAGTTCTTTGATGGAACATTTGCTTGAGCTGTGTCATGGGTTTAAAACATTTTTCATTTCTGTCTTTTTTTTTTTTGTCTGCTTTATTCTTGGAGCTGTTATTATGTGTGTGTTTCTACCATGTTTGTGCATCTGAAAATCTTTATTAAGAGTTCTGTTAAAGTAGAGAAATGAAGCACTTAAAAGTTGTGAAATCCAAGAATTAAAGGTGCTTATATAATCTTAATTTTGGCCTCCCTATGCTTATGCACAATGGCACAGTATTTAATTAGAGAATCACATACTGGTTTTTTTCCCCCTAGGAGTTACACTTCATTCAGTGCACAGGAGGGGTAATGCTTACTTGATGATTGCTGCCTTCATATTTTTGTTTCATTTTCACTGTTCAGCGTGTGTCCATAGGCTTTATTTACTGCACCCTAATCAAAGCATGCACTGATGACAAAATTAATAATTTCCTTTGGGCTTTTCTGTGGTTCTTATCGCTTTACGTCTGAGCAGTTCACAAAGGTTATTAGTCGTTCTCTTTACAGTACCCAGTTTTCATTGTGGAGACAGTATTTCAGGTGAACAGCTGAAGTACTAAAAGCAAACATGAAAGGTATCTGCCGATTCTGGGTGCTATGGTTGTGACAAGTCGTGCCTGATAGCTCAGATGGTTTTTTTTTATTATTATTACATGGCACTTTATCAGTTCCAGACAGAGATCCTCTTTGATTCCAACAGAAGCAATGAGTTTTCAACACTTTTTGAAATTCAGGACCCAAAAGATCAAGAGCACATAATAGTCACCCTTAGGGGGCTGGTTTAAATGATATAATGTGCAGGAAGAGATGAGATAGTGCTGCCCTGAGGGATTGGCTTTTATCTGTAGGATTATTGTATCATTTCACATTTGCCATATGGCTTCCGCTCTCAGCAACAGTTCAGACAAGGGCACTATGGAAAACAGCTTTACTATGTAACCTGGGCTTTGTGTCCAGCTTGATGCCAAGAGCAGGCCCATTCTGTTCACTGATTGGGGAAATGATGTGAGTTAAGAAATAAATTCTGTTTAGCGTTGTATCACGAAGCATGACTGCCCTGGCAGACTGCAGTAGTAAACATTCTGCTTTGAATGCAGAGTTGGAAAAAATCAGACAGGAAAAAGGAGATAAAGCATGGCTAGAGTCTCCTTATGTGAAAGAGGGAAGACGAAAGTGGGACTCTGTGTGTGAGGGAAGGTACACCTGCAGTAGTTAAGCAAAAGCAGCAGAAGAGGGTTATCCAAGGTGCTGCTGGTATGGGAACAATCTCTGATTGTCTGTACCCTTCAAACAGTTCAGTCTCACCTCCCAAAGACCTCCCATTAACAGCTACTCCACTGACTCCTTGAACTTCTTTCCTAAAAGCTGGCTATTCTTTCCTCTCTTCCCAAACGTCCTGTTTCACCATATTCCTTGACTATATCTTATTTTCTCGGTATCTTTTTTTTCACTTGAGCAGTTGAAAGATACAAGTCCCTTCTCAGTTCAGCCGGAGCGTTGGAAGACAGATGGGAGGCAGGCCTTCTGCCCACAGTTTCCTGCCTGGTTCTGGTCTGGCTCAGAGCTGCCAGGAGGGACTCAGAAATGCCAGGAAAAGCCTTGCCAAGCTTCTGGAGTCTTAGGCCAATAAGTATTTAGTTTCTTTGTGTTGGTGGTAGGTATGACGTTAATGAGTTTTTGAGAAGTTTAGCTCTTGGTCATCACTATGTGTTTTAAAAATGTGATAAGCCTTTAAAAATTGTAAATTTGAACTTTGGGCAAATGTGGACAGATTTTCACGAGTATGTGAAAAGCAGCACTCGTTATACAAAAGCCTGTAACTCCATTCTGCCTAATCTCCCTGGTCTGGATCAATGAAATAACAG
This sequence comes from Buceros rhinoceros silvestris, assembly GCF_000710305.1. Classification (NCBI taxonomy): domain Eukaryota; kingdom Metazoa; phylum Chordata; class Aves; order Bucerotiformes; family Bucerotidae; genus Buceros; species Buceros rhinoceros. The sequence goes on along the minus strand of NW_010426254.1, from coordinate 27,739 downwards.
AGCTGTTTACCAGTCATTTTTTAACATATCCCAGACACTTCCCAAGAGCAGCAAAGCTGCTTGGCAGAATGATTCCCCTTTCATTTTCTTCTTGTTCACATTTCCTTTACTCTAAAACAAACAAATAAACAATAGAAACACCACAAAAAACTACTACGTGCGTCACCTTGGATGTCAAAGATGGGGGGAAAAATTATTAGCTGTTGTTATAAGCAGTTAAAAACAGTTTAATAAAACATGAAACATCATCTGATCTTAACGATAACCACTCCTCTATATTCCTATGGTATTACTGAAGGTTTTGTCTGAGATTGTATTAACCATAAAGGCGCTAATATGTATTTATATCATATACTTAATTCTTCAAGTAGCTGCACCATATCATGGTACCTGGAGTTGGTAAAGGCTGAAGAAGCAAAAGGACAGTGTCTCTTTACATGCCAAATGTGAGCAGAGCAGAAAAGCCATGTAGAAAGTTTGGCAGTCTGTTATTTCTAATTGGTCTATCGATATTCTTTGAATGTCACATTGAACACAGTGCAATGCAAACGGTAATTCACGTCGGCTGTTTTTTTTTTAGTTTATTGAATTTTTGTGATATATTTAAATGTATTTTGAAATGCTTTAGAATTTAAGAGATGGATTTTTAATCAACTAAAGCACATTTGGGTTTAGATTTACCAGGGATTCTGTAAACTCACATTTTTGCTTTGAATTGACCTGATTTGTAGGTGTTAGCTACCTGGGAATTAGAAGAAAGGGTAGAAGCTTACAGCAGAAACCCTCGGAGATCAGCTGACCTGACCTGTGGGCTTCAGTTTTATGAAATGTTGGGGTTGTGAAAACTGAAGTTCAGCTGAGCTAGCTCAGCTTTTAACTGCAACCCTGAGACTCAGCTTGATTTTAATCCTTATCCCATAGCTAAGGGATCCAAGCCCAAATTATTGAAAGTTTATCTGTAAAAGCGGTAGAATGTTCTCTGGTTAGGAGGGGAAGAAAAAAGGTTGAAAACAGGTAAGATACCCATAACAGCTAGGTTTTCACTTGCAGCTGGCCAGAACACAATCTAGCTAAAGATCTGAGAAAAACAGTTGGTTTTTTCTTCCTTTTCCCGTATAGCTCATCAGAAACCTTCCTGCAGTCGCTGCTTTGACAGCTCTAAAACTGCCTGCTTTTATCACATGGTCCAGCTGCTGCCAAATTCTCTGGCCTTTCTTGTTCCAGTGGACATCACAGTGCTTTACCAATATCTGAGAAAGTAAAATTCACTGAAATGGACGTACCTGAACTTAGGCATGATTCTTTCCAAACATTCACTATGCAGTGAGCAGTAAGGTTCTCATATTCTTTTCAATGTAAAATAATTTGTATTTCTACCTCTGTCTATTTCTTACGGTAAGTAATCCCTGTGTCCTTTGCAGGACGTGCTTTGCTGTATGTGAGCACTGAAGCTGAAACAGGATGCAGGAAGATAGAAAGCTTTTGCTGTTGTTCCCCGTTGAAGATCATAGGAAAAAGGAGGAGATTACTAGCAAAAAACTAGAACCATTGTACCTCTGTGGTACAGGCGCAAGAGAGAGTAAGGCAGCATGAGGTCTTGGTCAGGTGTGGTTTGAAAGATGGGAATGCAGCTGGGTTTTGTATGAGGTGCAAAATGGATGTAGGGGAGAGTAAAGAGCTCAGCTAATTAGGTGGCAACTTGGCACTGCTTACTACCTGTAACCATCATTAAGGTACTTACACATACAGTCAGCTGGCTGGTTAGTCTAACTCAGCTTACCAGCAGCTTGTTTATGAGGCCAGAAAATTATAAAGGGAGTGGAAAATTGGCCAGAAAAAAAGAAAAAAGAAAAGCAGGAAAGTTACAGTTCTGTAGTGCAGTGTTGTCAGTCTAGGCAAAATGACTCCACACCTGGAAAAAACTACACCACTTACTTTAATGACATTGATAATTTTGGAAAACTAAGAACAGGGTGTTCATCTAGATAGTCTAGACGAGTCCTGTTACTGCCTCAACACTTGACATAATAGAGAACAGCTTTGCAAAAACTCCAGTTGCAAGCACAGGTTTTTGGCCAGAAACAAAGTTTGTTTGTTTGTTTGTTTGTTTTCTGGTAGTTGTTTGCTCATAATAGCAGGTTTTTAATGCTGCAAACTGTATCAGTGTGAGCATATATCTTTTCTATACTTATGGTTAATCCAAATACCATCTTAAAAAAAAAAAAAAAAAAAAAAAAAAAAAAAAAAAAAAAAAAAAAAAAAAAAAAAAGAACAAAATTCTCTCTGCTCCTACCAACAAAAGATGGGCCAGGAGGTGCAGAAACAAAGGGAATAGAAGGGAATGGAATGCCAACTGACATAATGTTGAATCAGACTGGGACTGGGATTTGGGGAAGAAAAAAATGAGAATCTATTGTCTCAGATGAAGGAAGTCTGGGCTGATTGCTCAGAAGTTTGTGGCAGAAAGATGAAGAAGACTCTTACTAGCTTGAAGGAATTGGGAAGATGGCTAGGGAAAAGGAATTGAGAGAAGGTGCATTGCAGGAGAAACTGATACGCAGAGAGGAAATTTACACTGTAATCTGGTGTTGCAGAGCCCAGAGCAGCACCTAATTAAGTCTGATGGGAAATCTGTGAAAGTAGATTTTGCAACGACAGACTGAACGCAGATGGATAAATGGTGTGGAATAGTTGGATGGGATCTAGAGAATATACTGGAGGGTTGTTCCATGGTCAACAGACCATGTATCTAAAATTCAAATCTTCTGTTTGTGAATCTTCTCTTAGAGGAGCCTTCTCTTCTGCTTCCCTCTGCCTCTCTCCCAGTGCTGAAGTTAGGTTTTGAGGATATGTTCTTCTGTTGTCAGTGGTCTGATTCAGAGCCCATTCTAACACCAGCTGGAGTACAAATTGTTTCCCACATAACTTACCTTTCTCTCAAGTATTGGTTTTCTGTATCAACATTCAAAATTTCTGCTTGTTTTTACTGTTTCTCCTTGTTACATTATTTTATTGATGTTTATAAAGAAATTTAGCATCCATGATTCAGGAGGAATATGCCATGGAAAGTATTAGAGACACAAAACGATGATGAGCTTAATGCTAATCTTTTAACAATGAGCAAATATGGCTTTACAGCTAGTTTGAGAAGAAAACACTTTAAGATAAAGATTTCATGTATGGCAAGTCAATATTCTTACAGCTTAGAAAATTATTCTGGAATTTTATTGGAGTTCATGGGTGGCAGAAACAAAATGGAAAAATGAAATCAAACTTGCTTTTATTACATTATCACAAGTCTTAGAATTGCTTTCCCTGAAGTTATGTTTTTAATTAAACTGCACATCGTTCATATATATGTTGGAATGTCAAAATTAAGTGTAATTCCGATTGTTTCAGGAGTAGACTTGGACAACTGAAATAACAGTCATAGGAAACACAAGAATTTTGGTCTGTTGACCCGAATGTGTAATGTCAGCTAATATCAACTGAGTTGATACTGAGAAAGTTGATAATAATAAAGGTAGAGTTCACTTTGTGTTTGAGACATTCCTATGAAAATAATTAGCATTAGAAATTATGTTGAGATGCAGTTTTATAGATTGATTCAGAATATAGGGGCTTTGAGAGTCTTTGTCGTCTACTCTCTTGCTTGAAGATGGGGCAGCACTTGAGATCAGGTTGGGGCTTTGCCCACTCAGGCTCTGAGAACTCCCAAAGAACAGAGATTCTGCAGCTTCTCTGGGAAGCATGACTGACCTCTTGGTCCAGGGCTTAATTGTCCTCCTAGAGAGGCTTGTTTCATTCAGTTGGAATTGATGCGTTCCCTGTTCAACCAAGCCAGGCTCCTGATACATCTGCTCATTTGCCAGAGCATAGGAATTATTTGTTGTTGTCCATGGAGGAGATTGACCTTAAAGACCTACAAACTTTGTTGATGTTTTGCCCTTCAGTGGTGCCTTCCTGCGGGATATCTGAATTAGCTGAAGCCTGCATTCATTAAATTCAAAGTTCATACTCTGCCTTGTCTGTTAGCATATCCAGGAAAGCGTGGTTATCCCACTGAACATCTGTGTTAAGGAGTTGTCTCTGACACTCTCCAGAAGCCTCCTGGTTGATTCCATCCCTCCACATTGTCCTACAGATGTCAGGTGGCTTAAAGACTTAAAATAAGGAAGGTGCGTCACCTAGAGATATTCTCAAGTTTCTTAAATGAGGTTTCATTCACTTCACACTCACCAGGTGGACTGTAAAAAAACTCCCAATGTGAGCTGTCAAAGAGGCTGTATAGAGGAGGTCCATGTATTTGAGCAGCTTCTTCACGTACAAGGCAACCCATCTCCCTTCTCTGCCTGTTTTTCCTGTGGATTCTGTACCTGTCCATCACAGCGTTCCAGTCCTGCTAGCTGCTCTGCTATGTCTTACTTTGCCAATGACGTTGCAACTCTGTCCATTTGTGAAGCTGTAGCTCCTCCTGGTTCACAGTCTGCATGCATTTCTGTACAGGCATTTTGAAAGCCTTTTTCACTTGTAAGAGCTCTTTCTCCGCCTTCACCCTGCTCATGTTTACCAGAAGTGATTTCCATGTCCCTCTGAGCTTCAGGCCCTTTCCAAAAATTCAGGTGAAAGGAAAGTTACCAGCAATGTCAGTCACATTTTGTTGCGTTCTCAAACTATATTTTGCTCATGATGTATTATGAGTAATTGGGCCAATAGGACAGTTTTGGGCTAATTCGCTAACAACTCTACATGAAAGAGCTAAACTTCTCATTGCAGCAACTCCACATGTCCCTTATATTGTACTGAAAAAGAAAGATTGCTCTAAGGAAATGTGAAAATGGATTTAGAACACAATTTTTAAAAGTTAAAGCTTTTCAGGACTTGATCAGTTTTGAACATTATCTCTGACTATATGTGAATGAAAAATTACATAGACAACTAAAATAAAAATTAGATTATGAAATTGTTGTTAAAACCCGAATTTCATTCACAGCTTCATGGTGGTTTGAGATGCTGTAGTTTGAACTCAATTTTCATTCAGCTCTTTTAAATTTGCTTAATGAAAAACTGACTCGATTTGTTAAGAACTTGACATCAAGAAAGGTGCCTGCTTTCCAGCTTGTCGACTAATTAATTAATTATATGTTCAGTAGCTTATGCTCTGCTCCATCGCCACACTGCTCAAAGCTATACAGGGATTTTAGAGTACAGAATATATGAATAATGTCTATTAAATAGTGAACAGTAAAAGTGCCCTGTTTTCACTTCTGTGACCTTTTAAAAAAATCTATATATATAAATTTCTGTGTGTATTTAGTAATTGTGGAGTGCTCAGTGTGTCTGCCAAGTACAGTGAGATTTGCGGCTTTTCTGATGTTATCTCAGACATGATTAAATGATTATAAGCAGGTTTCTTTTTTTCACAACTGAAAAAGAAACAGAAATACCAACAAGAAAAGAAAGACCTGCTCCTCAATTACCAGTGTATGTTTAAGATAAGTAATAATGGTACTTTTTTCCCATCACCTTATTAGTAAACTATTATTTATTATTTTCTATTCACTTATTCTCTCGTGTGTGCTAGAATTAAAAAATAAAACTTTTAAGAATTGGTTCTGTTAAATTTAATTTCAAATTTCCCTAATACAATAATTATAACTTCTGAAGTGACTGTTTCTAGGAATTCATTGTAGGTTTTTGTTGCTAGATTATTTAGTGCTTGCTAACTCATATGTTGGCTGAAAGTTCTTGGTCATAGGATATAAATGTCAGTCACTTTTTTTACTGTTTGCAGCTGAAAGATGCTTTCTAATTAAGCATTAAATAATGTTCCCTGCAATTTTTTTGTTTCCCTTTTGAAAAAGTAGTGGTAGTAATTATTCAATGACATAAAAGGTTTTCAGTGTCATTTCTATTACATGTAGCTCTAAAAAATTTGTACCTTTCTTTGCTCAAATGGAACAACGAGAAAGTAGAATTCAGTACTTTTCACAAAAACAATGTAATTCGCTGCCAATCACAGCATTTTAATCTCTGGAAGATTGTGTTGTCTTTATGCATGTGAGGGGTGAGTCAAGATGAACTTGCAAATAGTAATATTTGATTAATATATCTGTGCCTTCTGCTATTATTTTGGTTTTTATGTTTCACATTTTCGCAGTGCAAACTGCCATCAATAAACAGTGCTAAGATTGGCAGTTATTACCTCATTTCAGGAATTAGAATTTTGAGAACAATATAATAATTGACAATATGCACAATAAACTGAACCACGAGAACTTGTAAAAGTAGCAGAGGATTGAAGGCTATAACAGATTTTACAGACTGTACTGTGACCCTGAGATTGCAGAGCTGCTTTGATGTGCAAAAAAACCCTCTGCAACCTTGGCATGTTATAGAAATTTTCTGAACTCAAGCCATTTATTTAAGCTGCTTGCAGTGATCATTATATATCCTTAAGCTTGAACATTATCCTGTTGATTCATTACGTTAGTTTTCCTCTTAAACAAAAATCAAACAGAAATAAATCACGAGGGTGTGCCCCCCTCTTTCCACAATTGACTTTTTAAATGATGAGATTTATAAATTTAGCTTTCCTAGAGGTTATAATATTTAACAGTTTAATAAACCTTTGAGATGCACAGAGGGTTTTTTTCTGTGGAAATTAAATATTAATGCCAGAGTAAAAGATTCAGACTTATGTAGCTGAAAGACACTTTTTTTTAAAGTAGATATTTGAAACTTCTTGGTTTTCAGACATTGAAAATGTGACATTTTAAAGCATTTAATTTAAAAAATAATCTAAGCAGTAGTTATACCATGTAATAGTTTCATGGTAACAAGTATTCAGAAATTACATATATGAAATAAGTCATCTGCAAACTGAAGACACAGGTGAAGTTCCAGTCAAGAAGGAATGGTCAGATTGTGCAACTGGAGATGTTAAATGTGTTCCCTCTGCCACAGCTGTGTCGTGTAGCAGAGTCTGACAACTGAACATGAGCCAGCAGTGTGCCCAGGTGACCAGGAAGGCCAACAGCATCCTGGCTTGTATCAGAAACAGTTTGACCAGCAGGACTAGGGAAGCGGTTGTTCCCCTGTACTCGGCAGTGGTGAGGCTGCGCCTCAAATACTGTGGTGAGTTTTTAACCCCTCGTGACAGGAAGGACATTGAGGTCTGGAGCATGTCCGAAGAAAGGCAACGAAGCTGGTGAAGCATCTAGAGAATACGTCCCATGAGGGGTGGCTGAGAGAACTGAGGTTGTTCAGAAAAAGAGAAAGAGTGGTTGAGAAAAGGAGGATGAGGGGAAACCTTATCATTCTCTACAACTACCTGAAAGGAGTTTGTAGTGAGGTGGGAATCAGTCTCTTCTCTCAAGTAACAAGTGATAAGACAAGAGGAAATGGCCTCAAGTTGCACCAGAGGAGGTTTAGATTGCGTATCAGAAAAATTTCTTTGCTGGAAGGGTTTTGAAGCAGGGGAACAGGCTGCCCAGGGAAGTGGTGGGGCCCCCCCCCCGGGAGGGTTTAAAAAAAGACGGTCTAGAAAAAGAGAAAGAGTGGTTGAGAAAAGGAGGATGAGGGGAAACCTTATCATTCTCTACAACTACCTGAAAGGAGTTTGTAGTGAGGTGGGAATCAGTCTCTTCTCTCAAGTAACAAGTGATAAGACAAGAGGAAATGGCCTCAAGTTGCACCAGAGGAGGTTTAGATTGCGTATCAGAAAAATTTCTTTGCTGGAAGGGTTTTGAAGCAGGGGAACAGGCTGCCCAGGGAAGTGGTGGGTCCCCATCCCTGGAGGGATTTAAAAGAAGCAGGTATGTGGCACTTAGAGATATGGTGTCACAGTGGACTGGTCCGTGTTAGATCAGTTGGACTTGATCTTAAAGGTCTTTTACACCCTAAATGATTCCGTGTTTCTCTGACTCTATGAAATACGTAGGTTTTTAAGCGATACAGTTCATTTGGATGTCTGTGAAATACAAGATGTTTTATGGGTAAGATAATATCCTTAAATACATTAAGATAAGAACCTTAAATAATTATTTGATTCCAAGGAAAGTACTGTTAAAACCACTACTGATGAGCTGTTAGTCCAGGAGTATTTGGGAAAAGGAGTAAGTTATATGATTCTGGAGCCAAATAAACTTTTGTGTGACAAAAAACTTGTGCATTAAGAACAACAGACTTTATAGAAAAGTTCTGACAAAACCAACTCATCTTAAATATTGTAGTTTTCAATTAATTTTTACAATGCAGGTAGAGTTCAAGACACAAGAGTATCCTAAACATCCAATCTTCAGGTAGTGACAGTTAATAATTTTCTCCAGAGTTAAAATAACGTACCTTCTGTTGTAACCAATATAGATCTTTTTCATGTTGAATAATGAAGTTGCATTCAAAAAATTAATTATTTAATGATAAATATTTTCAAATTTAATATTAATGATTTATCTAAAAAATTAGACATTACTTCAGGCTTGAAAATATTTTTACAGCATTTGGATACATTTTTATTTTGGAAATTTGCTGCAGGTTGTATAATTTTGAAACATTGTTTTAAATCCACATTTTAAGTTTTTAAAGAGGGGGGTTTTTCTTGTGTTTTTCTTGTATCAATATCTCGTAACAGTACATTCAGTAATCCAATTTAAAGTAGTAGTGGCTAGATGTTTGAGCTTTCAGAAATTTTTTCTGTTTTCCTGATGTCAAAGTGATTTCCATTTCACAGGACTTTGCTTCCCCTCTCCATGTGTGAAAATTTTAAATCAACTTTTTGACAGAAATTCTCTAGCTGTAAGTAAAAATAAAAACACGCCCAGGGCAAGGATACATGACCCAGAGACCTTTATTTAACTTGGCTAGCTGTTTTGGTTTCTTTATCCATCAGACCTTGCTGAAAAGAGCTTAATAATCAAAAGAGATGAAGTTAATGCTAAGAAATCCATATCCTATGAAAAATACCACTGCAAGCTAACTTCTGACTATTCTAATATTTTAATCACACGGTATATGATTTTCTTTCCTATTCCCAGAAATTGCCACAAATTCATGTTTTATTCTTGTTGAAAGCTTAATGGGGATGTTACGTCCTCTCCTAATTTAGTTCCGAAATGTTTTGGGTTTTTTTCTCTTTTTTCTTGTGTAGTACTTCCCAAGCCTAGAATAAGAATAATTTAGGTTGGAAGGTTCCTCAGGAGGTCAGCCAGTGCAGCTTCCAGTCCAGCTTCCAGTCCAGCTTCCTGCTCACAACCGAGCCAGCCTCAGAGTTAGATCTAACTTCAAAGTTAGATCATGCTGCTCAGAGTCATATCCAGCCAAGTTTTGAATATACAAAGACTTTTAAAGAGAATTTTCTTCTTTACTTTCCAAAGATGACTTTTGTTGTAGTGCATTTTTATTGTTTGGTGGGTTTTTTTTTTTTCCTGAAAATTCTTTGTGGCTTTTTGGATAGATAATTTCACGGGACAACCAAGCCTGCGTGGAGGTTTTTTTGTTTTTTTATTGTTTATAATGAAATCTCCTTAGAAGATGGTTTGATTAGAATTTTTTTGGTGACTAGAAGTGAAACAAAATATGTAGAATTAATGAGCTCCAGTTACTGTAACTGTCGTCAGTTATTATATAAAAGTTGAAAGTGAGAATTATCTTTTTCTTTCAATATGTTGTACGGTATCATTTTGCAGGCATCTGAAATAGCAGCAAAATGCCTTAACTTGTGGTGACTAATTTCCTAGAAAATAAACTCATGGATTATAATTTGTTTTATTCCATGAATATCTAATAAAATATTCAGACTTTTTTTTTCATTTTATTTATTCATTGGAGAAGGTACACAAAAGATTTTTACTCTTGTTTCCCAAGAAGTATCACTGACCTTTTAAAATATGATCTCCTTTTGTCTAATTATATTTTATTGAATAAATATATATTTATTGAAAATTTTATTTCTATTTACAGTGATTACATCTTGTCTTCTACACTTAGTTTTATCACTTAAAAAACTAAAACCAAACTACCAGAAAGCCACTTGTTACCCAGCAAGAAGGACAAAAGATTTAAAAGTGACTAATACGTACGGATGATGAAAGAACACTCAGAGACATAATGTCAAATTATGTGTGATGACTTCTATGATTTGTATTACTATTTAAATGTAAACGGCTTATAGGAAATCCATATATTTTTTGCAATTTGATTATCGAAACCATGGTTTTCGTTTTCTTGTGCATTGAAATTCTGTGTCTAAAACAACGTGGAATGGCATGTGTCAGGATGAGGCTATGGGCATAAACCAGCAACAGCACAATCCCAAACCTTTTATCTCAACTTGCTTTTCTACTTGTAGGATGAAAATTTCTTTCTGTGTGCTTTCCAGGAGTAGTTGCTAGAGTCTTTTTCAGTAGAATGCAAACTGCTGAATGCCAGGGATGTAGGAAATAAACATTTCACACCAAATTACTCTAAGGTAATCTATTATTATGCTGGCAAATATGGGGATAAATAGCACTAGAATTATTTTTAGAGGTTTTTTAATACAATTTACCTAAGTAGGATTAACAGTAAAGTACAAGCTTAAAATATGTGATATTTTACTGGCAGATGGGAAAAAGAACCAAACAAAAAATCTAGTCAGAGAAGACTGACTAGACAAGAAGTCTGAGATACTTGAGTATACTTGAGAGATTTGAGTCTGAGATATTTGAGTGTTGTCTATATGATCTCGATTGTTTAACTGAATAAGTGTGCAGATTGTTTTCTTTCCATTTCATATGTTTATGTATTCTGTTTATCTCAAGATATGGTCATTAGTAACACAGCCTGAATAAAAAAATTGTAAAATTGCATTTTCTTTACAGAAATTAACACAGTATTAGTACAGCACAGGCAAAAAAAAAAAGCTGTCTTAGAACACTGAATTTTAAACAGAATCCTAGTTTACCATAGTTCAGCATAAAATGTTATTTTCTGTGAATTGCTGTTTAAAGATGTGACAAAACCAAGTTTTCTATTTTATTTTTATCTCCATTAAGGGAAAATTGGGGTAAGATTTACTTCTGACACAAACTCTAGATACTTCATAAAGTAATGACAGCAAGCATAACATTGTGACGTGGAGCAAAGACAGCTTGGTGCTCTGTCTGCTCTTAAATTCTTATTATTTTTCTTACAAATTAGGTATACCAAAGTAAAAAATAACTGAAAATAATCTGAATGGAAAATTACACAGGAACTGTCAGAACAAACTCCATGTGTTCTACCTAGCCAATTTTACCACCGTTTACTATGCTAAACATGGAAATTGTAGCTTGCAGTCTTTTACAATCTCAAAATAGCAGTTTACAGAGGTGATGGTGTCTTCTGTGACCTACAGGCAGATGTTGCAGGAGCGATGGGTTTTCTGCTTCTTTGTACAGAGTACACAGCTGATGTGCTGTGTTGTGCTGTGAGGATTGTTATTAGAAGCAAAGCATCGAAGGAGAGCTTACAGGGACTTCCACGTTTATCAGTAATAGCTTGAAATGGTTATTCTGACTAATATGACTTCCATAAAATTTTACTCCTTCTGTTACGAAAAGCCAAAGGTAACAGCCTTTAAAATAGGTTTTCAGGCAGACAACTTTTGTGTTTTTTTTTTTCTTCTTGGAATGCAGTCATAGAGATGAAACTATTAACACCGTTACCATTTCCATACCAATGCTGAGTGAGGTATCACTACCGAAGTCAGTGTTCTAGGGGACTAAGATAGCCACAGAGGTGAAGGTACTGTAACACGTTAATAACTACGATACTATAAAGGAGTAGCAAGTACAGAAAGCTTCCAGCGCTTTGGTAACTTTTGCTAACGTTTAGTAACCAGCTTGCCCACTTGGCTGTCAGGATCCGTTACTGACCAGAAGCTGTCGTCTGGGTGGGTTTGCATAGTCAGACATCTCTTTTCCTCCATTTTCTAACAGATATTTATATAGTTTCTGTGCTCTTTGCCTTTACTGAGATTTTTATGTTCTGGGAATGTATACGAATGACTGATTCTTTTCTTCTTGAGCAATTAGGTGTAACCTTGGTGCTTTTAGGGAGACAAAGAGGGACTATATATGAACTGTAGGGGTATACGTTAGTTTGCTTATACCTGATAAAGTACTACAATGTTTGCAGTAACACTGTCAGTGTTGGGTGTAATGCTGAAATACCTTCGTGAAGTGATGATTCATCTGCTTTCTCCTCAGCACTTATTACAACATCATAACAATGCAAAAATGCATATATATACACATTCAAATGTATTTATAGCAATGGCTTTTTTGTTTGTTTTGTACTTTATGCTTAACGCGTCTGTGATCAGCATGGATCTTTTGAGTACTGGTTGAGCTCAGAATAATAACCACGGCACTTGACGTCAAAGGTCACAAACCCAGTGCTATCACCTCACTGTTTTGGCATCCAGGCATACTCTGATTTAGTGCTGTAGTATTCGTTACTGACCCACCTGTCAAAACGGCTGGGGAGAAAAACCTTGAGTGTGTGTACACAGACCCATGTTTTGAAAGTCTGTTTCACTTACTGCAGTGACAGAGTAGGATTTAATACTGCTGAGCAACAGTTGTCAAAGATGACTTTTTTTATTGTAATATTCATTTAGTGCGAATCTTGGAAATGTTTCCATTTGCTCTGAGGTCATTATGTCCGTGACGTTTGATACTGGAACGGAGAGCTTCTCCCACGCAACAAGTTGCCAGGCTATACAGCCTTAGTTATTGCAGCATTGAGTTATTTGCAGCATTTAATTTGTAGTACTGGTGCTAAGGCAACTAGTTTATAACAAATTTCTGTTTACATCTCTAGATGGAAGAAGCTGATGAGCTGCATTTGTTCTTAGTTTCTCATCACTATTACAGAACTCTCTTTAAATTTTATAGAGCTCTCTTTACATGCTAAGTTTAACTGACATACCTAAGCTGAACCTTCACTGTTCTGACCTCTTTTGTGAGACTAAAATAAGCCTTGCTTTGCATTCTTCTTTGACCATGCATGAAGAATTCACACGTTTTATTTGTATGAGATTGATGGAAGAGCCTTAGGGTGTTTTGTTTGTGTGAATGTATTTCAGTGAGTTATATGGTTACTGTCTCTCTCTTACAGTTCCAAACTTGAGTCATAAGAATGTTTTTATTATCAACCTTGTGCAGACTGGGCTGTTATAAATTCACTAATGTTATATTTTGGGTGAACAATCTCCAGGCATGTAACAGCAATGATTTTGATCGACTGTTTCGTACCGTAGTTTATGATTACTTACAAAGAGTCACTCTCAATAGAATTAGATACTTCATCAACTCATTCTTCCTCGGTTGTTCCCCGTATTGCAATAACACCACAGCTGACAGCAAAATTAATATCTTTCCTTGTCAACAGAGATGCCTCTTTCCTTGTGCCTTCTCTTTCAGAGTTCACTCAACCTACTTTCCATTTTATGTTGGTTTTTATTTGTGCAATTTACTTTGTTATCACCCCAGAGTTCTCAATTTCCTCTTTTCTGGCACAAGTAGAACAGTTATTACTTTGCCCTTTAAGCATGAATTCTCTCCATATATTGTCAAACAAGTACTGTTGTTGGATTTTGGAAAGCATACTCATAATTAGCTCCAAATTTCCCTCTGCTAATGTTAACATTATACAAAACGGAGGGTAATATAATAAATATAATGACCTAGGAAAGGATATTATTTTTAAAAAAATTAATTACTTTCTATTGGAATTGCTAACAGATGTCTAGTAATAATAGAGAGAGTTGCCATGCTTTAATGACCGTCCTAAGACAACATCACAAGTGTTTTCCACCTGTTCTTCAGTATTTGCTTAATTAAGTTTCCCCTTCTAGGAACTTTGGTATTTACTTAGAAATAAGTGCAAGGCCTTTGCAGACTTCCTGCCTTCCTACCTAACTGACTTTTGTGTACAGGATTCATGAATCATGTAATTTGATAGAATAAACCAGCCTTTAATACTTTTTTTGCTTTTATGAAAAAGGATGAGAAAATACATTTGCAATTGTTCAGCATGTAACTGAGCAAATTTACTACATGTTCTAAAAACTAACAAAAGATAAAACAATGCAGTTATTGGATAAAGGCTGCAATTATGAATAAATCAATAAGATTTTTTGAATTATCAGAGTCTTTATTAATAAAACAGATAATTATCATGTATTTAAGAGGTTGCCCGCAGGGGAGAAAAAGTGGAAATTTTCTCTTGAAAATATTCAAGGGGGACTCAGCTTGCTTTCAGTTTAAGACCCGTACCAGTGTTTTAGTCAGGCAAGCTTAAAGACTTTAATCCACAGTGGGTAACAGCTTCTACAGTGTGAGTGTTCATTATTCTTTAGATATGTCCTGGAGGAGACAGCCTAAAGCATGGATGTCCTCTACAAGCATTGCTATAAAGGTGCTCGAGTCACTCCACTTTAATTTCACCTTTGACAATAGTTACTCATACGTGTTAGCAGTCTGTCCTTTGTCCTTGTGCATACAACATTTTTCAATAACTGAATGTCATAACACCTCAGACATGCACAACAGAAAACTTTAACTGAAAATGTTTTAATCACAGTCTAGGAACTAGCTCAATGACTCCGTGATGAAGGCAATGTTGTTTGTAGTTACGAAACTGAAACGTGCCTCACCCACAAGCGTGTGAACATTCCCACAAACATTACAAGTCAAGTACGATGTTTCGTCCATAAACCGGAAGCAGCAATTAAAAGGGAACATACAACATGATGTACACACAAAGATATTTAAGTCACAGAGTTATTGGTATCTGGAACCAGGAAACCGCACCAAGAGGAATCAACAAAAGAAACCCCCACCAGGGCAACGTGAAGGGAGAGTGGTTAATGCCTTCAAGAGCTGCAGGGCTTTGGGTTGCAGAGAGAAGTGAATTCAGGGATTGTGAAGGGTGTTTTAAGGGGATCGTGGGAAGGTGTGAGAATTATGATGGGATATTTTAGGAAAGGGCCAAAGGGAAGGAAGAGAAAGAATCAAGGAAAGGGAAAGAAGGGGCTGGTTGAGTAGAAACAAGTTGCTACTTAACACACTTACCTGACTGAACCCTGTGCTTGATCACAGCAGTCTGCCCTATGGTCTTATTTTCTATTCTGTGTGTACACGTGACAGGTAGTGATGTTCAAGGCTGACTACCTGGTGGGTAGGATACCAGCCACTAGAGTATGACTACAAACCTCAAAGACTCATAGGTCCAGGGCCCTGAAACTGGAGGGGGCTGGGGTCTGAGGTCTTGTTACTGTATAAACTGGTCCAAGACCAGTTACCAGTAGGACCTATATTGCGTGTATATTTATTCTGCTAGTGGCCTTCAATCTTGATCACATGAGGAGAACAACAGGAATGTACCGTCTGTACTTCATGTTTACGTGAGTGTTTTCTGCATGCATGCTAGAAGAGGTTCTGCTCTCTCTTTAGCTCTGCTCTCTGTCTGTTTAGATCCGGGTGGCCCACATGCCGCGTGGGCATGTGTGTGCATGTGCGTGTGCCCATCCCCATGCCCGTTACAAATGTGTGCTCAGTGTTACTACTAGTTAGAGCTGGAGATGGAAAACCATCACTCCTGTGATTTGGCTACCTCTGATGGTATTGGGTCTTTCTAGCCTGTCATGAAGAAGAGGGAAAAGTGGCTTTGGATGGTGTTGGTAATGCAAGTGAAATAAAGAACTGCCTTTCTGCCGTGTACACTTTTCTTGTAATAGGTTGTTTCTTAAAGGAAAGTTTATCTGACTTCAGAACCCATTACCTGGACTCAGAATGCCTGTATAGTTGCTGCGGATCAATCCCTCAGCAGTGGACAGTGTTTACCCTTTAAATTACAGTATTTAATGATCTATTATTCTAAAAAACATCAAAGAAGTAAACTATGCTTCAGTGATTTTCTAGAAATAAAGACAGATGATGGGTATAGGCTAGTAAGAACTGAATTTTTCACCACGTTAATGATATAATCAAAGTTTTCTAAAACCATCTAATTAGTTACTCAATAACTTCTGTCCACCCATTCTTTCTTTCCTTCATTAGCAATTATTTGTTTTCACTATTTCTTAAACTCAGTGATAATGCCAGAATAAGGAATTGGAGAACAATAATGAGCATGTTTTACTTTAATTGGCTTTTGTCCCTTAAACACAATTTGCATATTTTCTTAAAATAAATAATGAATTAAAGTTCATTGTATCCAGGACCTGTGACGTTCAAATCTGGGACTACGTTCATCAAATCATAAATTATTAACCTTTTTGGAGTAGATTTTTCTTAAAACTCTCATAATTTACCAATTAATCAATTAGAATGTAACTCTTCCTCATATTTCATGTGGAAAATATTTGGTAAAAGAGGCCATGGGGGCCAGATTTGGCTTTAGATCACAGAATCATCCAGATGGAAGAGACCTTTAAGATCATTGAGTCCAACTGTACACCCTAAACTGCCAGGGTCCCTAAACCACGTCCCTCGGTGCCACATCTACAAGGCTTTTGAACACTTCCAGGGATGGGCACTCCACCACTTGCCTGGGCAGCCTGTTCCAGGGCTTCACAAGCCCCTCTGTAAAGAAATTATTCTTAATATCCAGCCTAAATCTCCCCTAGCACACCTTGAGGCCATTTCCTCTAGTCCTGTCGCTTGCCACTTGGGAGAAGATACTGATCCTCACCTCACTACAACCTTCTTTCAGGTAGTTGTAGAGAGTAATAAGGTCTCCTCTGAGTATTCTCTTCTCCTGACTAAACACCACTAGTTCTCTCAGCCGCTCCTCAGAAGACTTGTTCTCTAGATGCTTCACTGGCATCATTGCCCTTCTCTGAACGCGCTTCAGCACCTCAAAGTCACTCTTGAAGTGAGTGGTCCAAAACTGATCACAGTGTTCAAGGTGTGGCCTCACCAGTGCCCAGTACAGGGGGCAATCACTTTCCTGCTCCTGCTGGCCACGTTGTTTCTGATACAAGCCAGGATGCTGTTGGCCACCTTCAAATAGTTACCAAGAGGACATCTAGCATATATACACTGATACATGTTAAATACTTGCCCATCTCTTTGAACCTTCATTTCAGCAATTTGAAGTAAAGGCAGAGGCTGATATTAGCTGGTTGAGTTTACCTTCATCACTGTAGATAACTTATTACTGGTTTTCACTATATAAATTTTTTCTTGGTTTCTCAATTTTATCTGCTGTGTTTTTAGATTCTTTTCAAAGGCAAAATCAGTTGATAAACTATATCACTTACTAAACCATTAATAGCTCTGCAAAGAATCTTGGCTTTACAGGCACGGTACTATTAAATAATCTCATTTTTCTTCTGTGCAGGATTTGCTATAAGAAAAATCTTGGCAAAATATCAAAGAGATATCTAGTTTGTCTGTTCTTTACTTAAGAGTCTAGCATGTTGAGTAGAAATTGCTGAACCTGGTTCAGCAAAGAGTCTCTTGTTACTGTTGTGGAATCTGGTCCT
Organism: Buceros rhinoceros silvestris; assembly: GCF_000710305.1. Classification (NCBI taxonomy): domain Eukaryota; kingdom Metazoa; phylum Chordata; class Aves; order Bucerotiformes; family Bucerotidae; genus Buceros; species Buceros rhinoceros. The sequence goes on along the minus strand of NW_010426254.1, from coordinate 10,224 downwards.
CAAAGAAACCTCTTAATTCCTTGTTTGTACTATAGAGATGCAGTCACTGTGCACAGAGCTGCAAATATTTTTAGAACTTACTCATTCACAGAGCAATTGATAGGAGGTTATTGTCACTTAAGAAAACCTCTCGATTAACAGGAATTTGACGAGGCAATGAGGATGGTTATCAAGGTTAATATAATTAGTACAACATATGTGGAGACATTCACAAACATATCTTTTAACTCATGAATACACAAAAATGTCTTATTATATAAGTGTTGGCTTACACTGCATTTTTTTATTGTTTCGGGGGTTTTACCCACTTTTGCCCTGTGAAAAATAATGGAAGAAAATTTGCTGCAGATCTGAGGACGTGCTGGTGATGCAACTGAGAAGATCACTGGTGATATTTTCACTGTACTTTTTAATGGATAATGGATAAAGCATTTGAGCTTACAGTATTTGTTGTACTGAAAAGAAGTCACCACAGAAAGTTCTGCAGTTTATGGTTCAGCCCTTGTTTTTTGGAAAATAATGCATCATATTTCTATTTTGTTTATTATGCTCTGACAGAAGCACAAAGTTCCTTTGTGAAATAGTTTCACAATTAATTGCCTTTTCAGAAAATCTAAAATAGAAGCTTATTATTTTATAATTTGACAAGCCTAAATGCTGGCATTTTCTGTAATATGCTGTCACCTCTGCAACACTGCAGACCTCTTGTTTGAAGTATTAAATGTGAATTGCTTTGATTGTCTTTCAAAGCATTTTACATTTTCCTTCCAGTGTTTTTCATTTTAAATGAAGGATATTAGGTAAGCGTATTATCTTGCATACATTTCTGCTTGTCATACTCAAGTTAAATTCACTGTCTCTGTTTCTGAACACAGTCTGATCTGTAGTACTGCACTAAGGAAAAAACTGGTAGGCACAGTAGCTGCTAGCCCGAAGTAATTAACTCCTTGAAAGTCAAGCCGTTCTCCTTCACTGAACTTTGAGATAGAACGTCTGTCTTAAATGTCAAAGAATGAGGAAAACAGAGAAGCTAAATATTATATCCTATCAAAGTGATGTGGTTTGGTTTTTTTACCTCAAAATGCAGCTCAAATACTCAGATCCATTCCATCTGCATGCTTCTACGTTTACACAAAGCTTGAATTAAATTCAGAGTTTTATTATTTCTAATTCTATATAATGGCCGAAGAAATTGCAGTGGTCACAACTGAGGTTTTTAATATTCTTCAGATATAATTACCTCTCCAGCAAAGGTCTGGTTTGTGTTGACGTAGAAAACTTTTCTTCCCAAGTGATCCAAATAATATTTGTAAAATGTACAGTTATGTTGAAAACAACTGGTGGTTTTCTGAGCATACCTATGAAATTAGGCCTTATGATTCCTTGCATCCTTGGTTTGTGCTGTGCATGATTTCTGCTCCATAGAATAACTTGTCCTTATACCAGTAAAGCATTCGTGCTGTAGGCATACCGGGACCCTTGACTACTTTCCCACTGATCAAGAGGCTGGGGCCTCTTGGCTGATTTCTCAGGGATGATTATGTATTCTGTGGTTGGCAGTATTTTCTCCGTTATCAGCAGCACCAATTATTTGGGTGCCTACGGTAAAAATTAATATTCTAGATAGAAATAAAAGTAAAGAAAATTTATAATACATAATACATACAGGTGTGATGTAATAATATGAAACAATAACTACAGTAGTAATATATATTATAGGCATATTTTAAAGACAGACATGCAGAGTTGTCTGTTTTGTATTATTCATTGCTAAGGCAGGAGTCATCCCTAAGGTGCCTGTGGTAGCTTAGCATTTGAGAAAACTGGCATAATGACAGCCCTTCCACTAGATGGTATTTCGTCTTTATTATTTTTTTTTCAGAGAGCTTTAATTATAATCCAGACATTTCAATTGCCGCGGGTGGAAACTTGGCAGGTGGAATATTACTGCAGAACCAATTTACTCTTCCAGGTTTTGAAAATATTGGTTTAGATGCATTTATTATATTGTGGAAACATCAGTTTAATTTGGGGTACTTTAATACCATTTTATTCAAGACCCGTTGACATTAAGAGGCAGCACTTAGCATGTCACCTGCATGACCAAAACCCCCCAGGACTCCCGTTCTTGGCAGGCCCCGGCCGCCCGTGCCCGGGTCTGTGATGTCCGGAGGTAGAGCAGCGACTCTTTCACGGGCACCGGGCACCCCCTTGCCATGGGGAAGGAGCTCGTGTGCCCTTGTGAGGTTGAGAGCTGTGCTGGCGGTGGCATGTGCCTCCGGTGGGGTCTCCCAGGCCAGACAGGTCTCAGCTGAAGGGTCAGACACAGTGTGTCCACGGGCAGGATGGGCTCACTAGCCTTCGGGCAGCTATCCTAGGAGAAGGACAGCTCTGACTCCAAACCTGGGCAGATGGAACTCGTTTAGCCCTGTAAGGCTCCATCTAAGAGAAGGACACTCTGATCAAACCTACGACCCGAGGACTTCACTGTCACCGTCCAAGCTCGCCAGGCCCTGGCAGATGAACCTCAGGTGTAAAGGGGCAGATGACCCTCGGGTGTAAAGGGGGGAGCCAGTTCCGCGCACGCTGCGCCTCACCTAAAAAACCCACCGCGCAGCCCCGAAGGGTGCACTCATCGCTTGCAGTGAGCGTGGGAAAAGCCCTTCCCAGATCTTCGTTCGCGAAGCCAAGCCATGATGATGATGATGCATGACCAAAACTGGTGCAAAGTAGTGAGGAAGTGGAGATTCTTGATTCTATATGAATTGGGGGTATCCATTAAAAGCTAACTTTGCTATAAGCCTTCAGAAAAGACAGTACAAAGATTCGTTTCCCTGTGCTAACCAAACAGGCAGGTAAGATGAACTTGTAATTCTCACAATGTGGGGCTTTCAGTGCTCTAAGGTAGGGAAGTTTTTTAGCAGAAAAGTCATTTTCTGTCTGGTTGTCTGTGTCAGAGTGTTCATTGCTCCAGTGAAATAAGCACTGGTGAGTTGTCCATTGCATGGGACATGAGGGGGGGGAGGGGTAAAGAGAGAGAGAGGATTTGTCATCTTAGACAATAAGATGTAAATTCATAAGACCAAATAGCTTGTCCAGCTGATAACTGGAGAGCATCTGTAAGGGTTAGGAATTTAAATACTTTCCTAGTAACATTAAGCCGAGTATTTGGAACTAACCTTTATGTGGTGTAAAAAAAAAAAAAAAAAAACAAGAGACGACAATCATTAGAAAAAAAATCTAAATTTTGCTAATTGCTACATGGATGGTTTTGTTTTCTTCATCCTCAGTAACACGCAGTATTTGAGTATGTGCTCGAATGCTTCTTGTACCAAAAAAAAAAAAAAGAAATAAAATGCTTCTTCTCAAATATCATATATCAACGGTCATCCTTACTCAGAGCAGCATGGAGCATGTAGAGCAGCCCTGAGATGCCAGTGAGGGCTCGTCACTCCTGTGTCTAACTGCCAGTGCTACAAGAATCTAATAGTGGTTCCAGTCCCATTGGTATTTCCTGAGTCTTTCTGAACATTCTTTAAAACAGGTTCTTGGCTGAAGCATACCCGTTTTGTTTTCATGGATTTCTCCAACGTTGTCAGATGAAACTGCCTTAGGTCTTTCAGGGGAAGGGCTTTCACATCTGTTTCATGAAGCAGTGCAAGATCTGTCCTTTTGCTGACCGATCTTCCATGGGTTCCCAGAAGTGTTCATCTAAATCTTTTTATCCTGAACCCATATTCAGTATCACAGTGTCTTCAGCAACGATTTTGCCTGAGGCTCTGCTATGTTGGTAGCACTGTTTTTAGAGTTATACCATTACTCCAATCCCTGAAAAGAGTGTCAGTGATGTGTTTGCTTGCTGATTATCTACGACCTCTACCAATACCAATGACGTGTCTTATTAAAATAAATCCTTTTGATTACATTCTTTTAGAAATGTTTCCATTGAGATTTGCCCATTAAAATATGAAAGAACTCTAACATTTGAATTAACAAAGCTGAGTCCTTGTATCCAGGATACTTAGTTTTGCAAAAACAGTTTCCGGAGTCTTTGCTTCATTAAGGACCTTTAAAACATTAAGTACTGAAACAGTCCAATCTGAATACCTCAGGCGCATGAATTTGTACTAAGATTAAGCTTAAACCCTTCTAACAGTTTTTCTTACTTCCCTATAGAAAGAAATCCAACACAGAAGGCCAGATTTAAACCTAGGAGACAGAAAACCTCAAAATACACATTTTCACCATAGTTTAGCTAAAGTTACTACACTGTAGAGTGCATCATAATTAGGGGACGATTGATCTACAGCTGTGTTATACTGACCTACTTGGCCTTGGAAAGATGTGAAGTTTGCCTTGTAATGTCATGGTGAGTTTCAAGTGAGTTGGCAAATAAAAAAAAGAAAAAAAACACTCAAAAAATTACCACGTGTATGTGTGTAAACTACACTGTAGTGTTTGTAATGAAATATTAAAGGATTTAAACTAAATAAAGCCTTGTCTTTAAATAAAGACATTGCTTCTTGAAGCCTTGCCTTCTCACATCTCTTGGGTTTGTTCACCAGTCCATGACATGCTGAGTAACTATCCAGAACTATTCTTCTTTTCATTCTCAAAAATTTTTGTTACTGGAAGATGTCTAGTCACAAGAAAAGAAAAAAAAGACCCCTCAGACTGAAGGACAAATACTCCACAGCTGCTGCAGACTCTGTACTACTTATCAACGCCACCACCTTGGACTTACAAAGAACAGGCCATTGTATTCTGTGTTATTTCTTATCTGCTGACTTTTTAATTGTCTCTTTTAAAACACTGAGACAAGTTAAGTTGTTTTGGTAAGATGTTTGAAACAGGCCAATCTGACACCTGCGGTGTACAGGAGAGGGCGAAGGGATATTCATAATGTATTTTTCTAAGAAACTTTGTCACCCTCATGAGCAGTATTTGTTTCAGCCAGTCAATAGGGAAAATACCTTCCCCTCACCTAGGTAAAAACATTTATCATTTCAGTTTGCTGAGTATTTTAAGGCCTAAATTTAAAGGTCTAGTTATCTCCAAGTTTTGCACAGAAGGAGTTTTAAAGCATTTTGAATCACTGGGAAGCAGAGAATTCATATAATGGATGTTTGCTTCATAAACTACTGTCATGGATGAGAACACAGGGAAAAACACTCTACAAGGCATTAAAAAAAATCTTTTTTTTTTCTCAAAAATTTCAAGAAATATTGGAAAGAAATGATCCAGAAACATTCTTTTAATTTTAAAACCCCTTACAATACTCAATTTCAAAGATTAAAAATCTTATAGCATACAAACATTTTATTTACACACACATCTCTCTCCTTTTCCTGTTGCTGTTCACGGTAAGCCCAAAATGGTTTTCTTTCATCTGCAAATCCACTGTTATTTCCATTCTGTATTCTGCTGTCTAAAACAGGGCTGCCAGATTATGAGTTCGAGCTACTGAATTGCTTAGACAGCTCAAGTCTGGTTCCAAAGACCAGGCTACGGCAAGTAGCTGATGGAAGAGGACATCTGGGTGGGGTTTTTGAATCATTTGAATCTCCAGCAGGTAGGGACTCTCCCACTCATCGCATTCCCATTTTACTCTCACAGTCTTCTGCTGGGGAATCACACACACGACTTTTAGACTCTCGGCTCTATTAGATGCATAGAGACGATACAAGGATGCCCAGCCGTGTAAATATGTTAGTATATAATTTACAGATTAAGGTTATATGACCATGATGATCTTGATGTAAAAATTGTGAGAGTGAATCACGTGTTATTTTCAGAAGAACGCTGTATAGGGAGAAAAGTAGTTTTTAGTTTCCATTTATAAAATGAAAACTTGACCTGAAAAGTTATGCTGGTTTCAAGTAATATGAGAATTGGCCCTAGTTACAGGAGTGTAGTTTTCTGTGTGTTTAACCTACTTTCCCTGTGAGTAGATCTATTTTAATGCTGTTAGGACTGTCTGGGCTGTGTTTTAGTGGTCCTTTAATGCACATTGCAGACTTTGATGACCCAAGAAGGCTTCAGCGCACTTGAGGTGCAGACTTACCTTCTGCCAAAATACACCCTGATGGGTCTTAATGCTGCAGTATAAGATATAAACACGTATTATTTGCATTTTAATGTCTAATCATAAAAATGTGAATCTAAGGTAAAGAAATTCAGTGGAATTCTTGGGTATTTTGAATTTTTATGTAATCCGTATTTGCTTTTTGAATCTACTCTCTGTGAACTGATGAATGGGACAGTACTGTCCTCTCTTAGTAACACTTCTAAGAAGTTACCAAACATTTGAAAAAAAAAATCAAACCAAAAATAACATTTCAGTCTGTAGTTTGTATCTCTATTAATCATTTCTATTCCATAAATGTAGTATGGGCCCACTTTTCAATCAAAGAAACAAGCAAAAGACTCGTAAGACAAAATGCTGAAACAAAAAAGGAGGAAAGTGAACCACATCGAATATGTTCCATGCAGTCATCTCAGTTTCTATCACATTCTTAGAGCATGATGGAGTAGCTGTGGGATGTGGAAACTATCAGAGAGGACTTTAGACAGAAGCAATATAGAGTCAAAATGGAAGCTTATGATACCCCCTTGGTAATGAAACTAGTACAAAAACTTGGTATTTTTTGTCTCCCAAGGAGGAAAATAACATTTGTTAGGGTGTCTAATTCTAAAGGCCGGTACAGTTTTTCCTCTACAGAAAATTGTGTGTTTAAACAAGTGTAACATGCTTTACAGGGCTGAAACTTTTACATGTTATGTGAGTTTCTGTGGAAAATACGAGAGGAACATAGGTGAGACTGTATTGTTACCTTCAAATCTCAATGAAATATTATCAAAGCATTGCTACAGACTGACTTAAAGAGTGTCTCACATACAGATATTTTATACAATCCTGGGACTTGAAACTGGAGTGAGTTCCTATCCAAGAGAAAACATCCTGATTTCCTGCAGCTACTGGGATAGGATCCTTGAGGCATCTGGCTTGCAATCATCATCATAATCACAGTGTGCCTCTTAGTTGCAAACAGAGTTCTCAGTGCTGACAGGAACATAAAGTCAACACTTGGCCTTCAGGAACATATGCTTTCATCAAAGAAAGCAAACCAGTGGGAAACTCACATGTGACTTGAAATTAGATTTTGGGCTCTTCAGCATGATAATCCTTACTTTGTGTGCATGTGTTCTGAGCATAATAAAATTTGTAGTGTTTGACCGAAGTCTTTAAATGCCAGAGGAGTACTAGCAAATGCTGATGCTAACACAGGCCAATCAAACACCGATAACATGAAGCTGTAGTATCATACCTGTAAGTGATCTCTCATTACAGAGCTAGCAGATTGATCTGTTAGAAAAGTATCACACTGCCTTCAAGAGATTTTCCTCGGCTGTAGTACTTCCAAATAATTCAAACTTTTTTTGGTTCCTTCTTCTACTTTTTGTTTTGTTAATTTCTTACAGAAATTAAAATGCTGACAGACTGTATTTTCCACTGAATGATGGGCACTGTGGTATGTAGGCGGTTTCTTGAGGATAAGAGTGCTTTTGTGTAAAAGTGGTGAGTTTGCTTTCTTCAGAAGCACTTTGATATTGCCAATTAGTAGCTGTGAAGAAGTTTGTCTTCAAGAGGCATTGGCACAAACAGTTGGAATTTATAATTATATTCTTCAAAGCCTTATAATAGGTAATACTAATTTGTTAGAACTCATACAGTGAATGAAACAACCTCCTTCATAGCCTCCTTCTCTCTGAGTGATTACTGAATAGAACAGAAATTCAGATACCATATTTGAGGCAATTTCACCATGGGAGAGATTGCATAGGCTATTTAGGGTTTCTCTGTTTATACTTTTCAGCTGCTTAATATCTCAAGCTTTAAGAACCTGCTGTCAAGAAGGAGGTTATCACAGTAGTTTACTGGATAGTAAAAGATTTTTAAATGATTATGTAAATGTGCATATTTATGATTTCTAAGAGTTTAGCATTACAGATTTGAGAATACTCAGCTAGCGAGATGTCATTCTCATATTCAGTATATTCTCATATTCAGTAAGCTAAGTTTATGACTTTTCTTTTTCTTAAATCAGTATATCCTTTAATCACATATATTCAGAAATTTCGGCCCCATTAGGCAAAATAACTGTAGAATGTTAAAATGAGGTAGTAGAGTACGTTATTGGAGATTTAGCAGTGAATCTTTATTTTCAATTAGTTGCCTATTTGAAAACTACTGATGCTTAAAAACATACAATTTTTTTTTTCAACTTCTTTTGCTTGGTCAAGCTGTTGATAAATTAGAAAAAAGTGTGATAATATTAGAAGTTCTGACAGGGTAGATGTTTGCCAAAGTGAATGCAGAATTGAAGATGGACTTTGCTGGGGCCTTGGAATACACACGTTGAAAAAAATACATATGGTCCCTACATGTGAAGTCATAGAGGGCAATTCGAAGGACATGGAAGTAAGGTGTGTCATGCCAAAATCAGCTCAGGCCCTATAGTTAAAAACTAGACAGCTGCAGGTTTAGTTCACAAATACAGAAAACTCCTTTGCAAATATAGAAAAGCCCTATATTAGAAAACAAACATCGTTGAGCTGAGTGTCTTGTCTCCAGCAGTGTCCCAAAGCAGAAGATTAAGGAAAAATATATCAGTAGGGCAAACATGTCATGATTTGCTTTTTCCTGTAACCTTGCCATCTTCAACAGTTGCAACTCAAGGACTTTCTGATCCACTAATGGCTTTTGGGGCTTAATAGGCTTTAGTGAATTTCTCTTCTGCGAACTTGCTTAGTAACTAAATTTAAGTCAGCTTTAGCATCTGCAGCCTTCTGTTGGCAAAGGGTTTCACATCTTTGCGAAGTACTAGGTGAAGAAATCTCTCCTCTGCTTGTACTGCAGCTGCCACCAGCAGCTTCATCCCAGGCCTCCCCAGCTCCTTTTGGTGGATGGTGCAATGTGCAATTAAACATTGTTCATTCATGATATCATTTGTGACTGTGCACATCTTTTGAAAATACTGCAGCCCTCAATACTTCCCTTTTCTCTTGTGGGGGGGGTGACTGACCAGCTCCTCGGTCTTCTGGTTCAGTCTTTCTGGCTCACTTTGAAGCCCATAGTCTGGCAGAGGGATAGGTGTGTTTGTCCCTGTCAGTTGCTTTTCTTTGAGTGAGGGTTGCTGCTGCCATTAGAGGTAATTTGGTGCAAAGTGTGGTCTGCCCACAAAAGAGTGATTTGATTTATGAGAAAATAGAAATCTGTTTCAATTATTCATGAATTTAATTAACTGGTTTGTAGCCTGGAGACAGACTAATGTTACACATTAGGAGGGGTAATACTAAAACTGTTTTGAAAGTAGTTCTGGTACTAAACAGGATTTGTATTTTGAGTTTGTTGGAATAATTCTTACACGGAATGTGAAACCAGAGGGTCTCGTATACAACTCTTTACATTTAGAATTTTCTTAGGAGTCCTTGGGCATGTTTATTTCCCCTTCTTAGCCCCACGTTATTAATTACCTATTTGAGAACAGCCCTAGAATAATTATTATCTTCTGCTAGTTTACTTGCATATGGCCATATCAATTATTTATCCGTGTAAAATTAGGAAGTTGGTTTTTGTAGACTGACATTTAGCATGTAAGAAGACCTTTGGCTTATTTTTATCATCATAAATCTGAAATATTTCAGCCCCAAGATCTGGGCTTGTAACAATTATTTGGCAACTTTAATACAATTTTAATTTAAAAAATTCTTTGCTGTATAATGCATTAACTGTCTTGCTCCAAGAAATGTGTTCCCACCAAGTGGGAGTTAGGAATGAGATTTATTTTATAGGCAGCATGAAGTACTGACTTAAAATAATTCTGTCAAAAAAGGAGCAATATCATAGAATCATGGTGAGGTTAGAAGGGACCTCTGGCGTTCAATACAGGGTCAAATCAGTGCCGTGTCCACTTGAGTCTTGAATATCTCCAGGAATCCCTCAACAAAAGTAAATTTGCATTCCCCCAGACCAGCAGTCTAGTTCTTTTATTCATCCTGTTCAGTTTTCTCAGGAACTTATGGACTCTTTTTCCAAAGCTTCGTCTGGACTTCACATAACTCCTGATATGTCTCTTAGTCCCCAAGACTCTAGTTTAAACATAGCACCAGATTTATGTGTGGTGCTTGTTCTGGGTTAGCCAAAACTTCCCTCGTTTTGGG
>NW_010426253.1:70872-77222 GCF_000710305.1 Buceros rhinoceros silvestris | reverse complement strand
CGGGCGCTTGTGGCTGTCGGGGGCTGCTCTACATCCTGTCACGAAAGGACGTTTTTCACGGGGTGAGGGCATCAAACCGAAGCAGGACGGATGTTCCTGAACCTCTGCCCAATCCCTTCGCGCTGTGATAATGACAGACTCGAACATCACCCCGGGGAGGCAATCTTTTTTAGAGTTCCTGATTATCCCGGTTTTTCAAAAAACCGTGTGGAGCAAAATCTGTCTCACTTCTGTTTTATTTCTTTTGCTGCCTAAACGAGATTGAATTTTATGGGCTCGGAGTACCTTTGATAAATTTTTCCATCTCTTAAATCAGAAGGGTCAACAATTTCTTTCATGGTGTTACCAGCAGCGCTGACCACAAGCATTAATATTAATTACTAATAAATTACTAATCATGTAATTAATGCATCTTTTGGCAAATAATTTGGCAAAACTGTTTAATATCTCTAAGCTATCACCCCGGAGTGACAGAGAAATGCAATCTGGCTCTGATTATCCCATATTCTGATGCACAATTATCTAAATTAGCAGGATATCACAAATATGAAAAGCCAAGTAAATAAATTAATGAGTAAATAGACTTTAAAAAGTACAAGCAAAGTTGCTTTGCTTCCTTGTGGTTATGCCTTCTAGTGCTCTGTCTCATTTTATTCTGTGCTACTACCTACATAATATAGCAAACAGTCCTTCAGCACACAGAGGACACCCCCTGCTCTGCGATTCTGGCATTCCTTTATGGAAAGATTTGAGAAGAAAAGCTATTTACACCCCTCTGTGCTGCCACGAGAATGATATAAGCATGATCCTGCAGGTTGATTACGGTGTTTTGATCCCCTTTCCGCATACTTTTACCAGCCAAGCGATGAAAATGTCACCTTTGCTACGAAGTTTATTAGAGGCCCTCATTAGAGTCAGGTTTTCTGACCCAAAACAGGCACAGTCACCCCTGACTATAGATTTGGAAACTTTCCCTAAGAAGTACATTTTAAATGTTGGATGTGATCAGAACTGCTGGTGACCATCTTTTCATTTGGTCTTTTATTTCCAGTGATTTCATATGGGTAGTACCACGAGCACTCTCTTCCCCCTTTTATCTACCCAAATAATCCCAATTAGAAAACATGAATTTAATCATGATTAAACTAATTCAGCTATTTTTCATTCTTTTCATATGCTTCTCCAGAGAGCTTTGTGACCCTCCTCTGTTGTTTTAGAATTGTTTCGTTCCCTCAGAAATCCTACTGATGATACAGGAATTTCTCCTGAATTCTACTGAAACCCTTCATAATATTTCATCTTTGTGTTAAGATCAGCCACAGTGTAGTTAAAACAGAACACAAATGATGAGCAACACCATAAAAACAACAATGCAGTAAAAAATAAAATAAATAAATTGACTAAGATTCCCTTTCTGGTGTTCTAAAAAGGCAGAAATATTTTTATGTAGAGATGTTATTGGAGGACCTCAGCCACAGCGTGTACTTATTGCAGTAATAAAGTAGATAACCTAAATAAATGAAATCTGTGACTCAATAAATAAAATCTGTGACTCATAGTGACTGGGGAAGGCCTCTGATGACCACAAAAGTCATGTCATACGCACCTGCAGAAACAGCAAGGAAGACAGTCCAAGGAACTACAAGCTGCTCCATCACACCTCAGTCCCTGGGAAGATTGTGGGGAAAATCCTCCTCGAAGCCATTTCCAGGAACATGAAGAGTTCTGGTGCAACCAACTTGTATTCACAAGGGCAAATCATGCCTGATCTACCTGGTTGCCTTCTGTGATGAGATGAGAGACTCTGTGGATGAGGAGACAGTGATGGGTGTTGTTTACCCGGACTTTTAACAAAGCCTTCAGCACAGCTCTGTCAAACAGGTGAGCTCAAAGAGTAGCAGTCAGCGACTGAAGGTCTAGTTGGTCATCAGATATTAGTAGCATTTTTCAGGAGCCAATGCTGGAGCTGATACTTTTTACCATCTTCTCTAGGGACCTGAATGATGGGATGGGGCACACACCCCAGAAAAGTTCACAGATGTTACCAAATTGGGGGAAGTGGTCGGTGGTCAGGGCAGCTGTTCAGAAATGGACTGACAGAAACCACGTTAAGTTCTGAAAGGTAAAAATTTCCTGCATCTGCAATGGAAAGGCCACACACAAGGGCAGAGGTTGGGCACCGCCTCACTGTGGAGCAGTTTTACAGAAAAGGACATGGGGTACCTGGTAGGGAACAAGATGAACTTCAGTGAGCAGAGAGCCCTCGTCACAGCAAAGGCTAACCACGTCCTCTGCTGGGTCAGCAAGTCAAGAGAAGCAGTTATCTCCTCTCGGCAAACGTGATACCGCCAATTTGGGCTCTCTGGTAGAAGCAAGACATTGAGAAGCTGCAGCTAAGTGCAGTGGAGAGCTGTCAAGATGGTTAGAAAGCTGGAGCTCATTACAGGTGAGGTCTAGAGGGAACTGGGTTTGTTCTGCATGGAGAAGAGAAGGCTTGTGGGCTGGAAGAAATGAACTGCTGTCTCCAGCCATCTAAACGTGGGTTACAGAGAAGACAGAGTCAAATTCTTCACGCAGTTGACAAACAGGATGAGCGACAACAGCTGCAAATTGCAGCAAGGTAAATTCTGATGAGATGTGAGGAAAAAAATTATTCACACCGAGGGTGATTGAACATCTGAATGTTGCTGCACCCCTGTAGATGTTCAGAATTGCGCTGGACGTGGTATTGAGCAACCTGCTATAATTTTGAAGCTGACACTGCTTTGAGCAGGGAATAGGGCTAGGTGGTCTTCAGAAGTCCCTCTAACCTAAATTATTCTGTGAAACTACCATGTTCAAGCCTTATTTTAAACCTCTGAATTCAGATCATCCCAACAAATTATACAGCAATAAAAATAAACATTTTTAGAGGAAACTACACATTTTTGGTACAATTGCATAATATCAAACCTTGACCAAAAATGATACTTTGTAACAACCCTCTGTAGAAGAGGAATATCATTTGAGAGAGCACAGAACATCTGGTGAGTAACTCATGGCTGAACAAATCATCCAACAGAGCTGATCACTCAACAAGGTGATGTTTACAGCAAGATTACCAGCAGAATGTGATCATTATGCAGGCGGTTACGGTTAAAATGCTGCGAGTTTCTGATCCAACCAATCTGATCCTTATGGCGATTGACTAATTCTCAGTATTTTCCTCTCTTGTAACTGGATCTTTTTCATGTAAATGGCTCCAAGGGTTAATTATGTGGGAAGGAGTGAAATAGGGAAAAAAATTCCTTCTAAGTTTTATGTACTGCTAAAGAGAAGCCTAATTATTAACTACATTTTTAAATTCATATTTTATCCCCAGAATTTAGCAGGACTGGTGGAGCACAGAGACTGAATAGCAAAGGATGGAAAATTAGATTTAATTTCCTGGAATATCTGTTTCAAAATGATTTCTGTCCTACATTTAAAAGCTGCCAAGTTTATTTCTGTATCTACTGGCAATGCTTGTACTCTGACAACTCAAAAGGAGACTGTAACCCTACAGGATAGTGTCAGACTGTATCAGTATACTGGTCTTGCCACTTCTTTGGTTAGTCTAACTAAACAAACGAGAGATGTTTACTCTACTACGTGGCATAAAAGAAAAAAAAAAAACAGCCACAGCAAATCCAACCAGCATTAAAACTGCCACAGTGATGCATATCACATTTTACAGGGAGAGGCAGTTCTAGGAATCAGAAAATACGTGCCTGAAATCTTCTTTCAATAGCAGGAGCATTGAGGGCATTCTTCTACACTAAATTAAAATATATTAAAAATACCTTTTTGTATAGCATGTAATAGGGAGCTGCAGTGATTGAGGCACAGAAACTGAGAAAAACAAGATTCACACGAGAAACCAGGACCACCTTCTCTCTTTCGGAATCGAGCTTCAGTATGTGAGTTGCATTAATACATCTCCGCAAGGTAGGACAAGTTACTCCAAGCATTCAATCGCCTGCTTACTATAGGGGCTTGCTGCACCTTGAAACTAACTGACACTGCAAAAACTTGCTCTGTTCATGCCTTGGTCCTACACAAATCTTCCAATGCGTCTTCTGTTAGGAAATAATGTATATCAAACACGACATAAAGAGAAATGGTTCCTTGGGGCATAATTAGACTGCAAATTTAGTGTGCATTAAAACAGCCATTTAAAGGGTTAATATACATAACTTTGTTTTTATGATAAATGAATTCTGCTTACAAGAATTCATGCTGCAACAAGATTTCATTCAGAATTGCAGTAAAGAGCTGTGCTTATTCTGTCGGTACATGTGCTCCAAATTTAAATTGATTTGAGACAGGGGCAGAGGCCACGGAGACTGAGGTAAAGGAGGGGTCTGGTACGGGGAAAAGCCCAGCCAGAGGTAATTGCTGCCAGCTGAGTTTGGTTATATAATTCCACAGGAGAGGAGCTGCATGAACAGAGGGTTTCTTGGCATCTGGAAAGGTGAAGAGAGCTGCTCTCGGAGGTTGTGTGTGATGCAGCTGGGAGCTGTCTGCTACCCGTGAGTGATGCTTCCTCCTGGTTTTATTTCATTCATTTTTCTGTCCAATTGCTTGTTCTTCAGGTTGTTTTTGTCTCATTGAGTCCTTGGATTTGGTGTCTACTGCCCATTAAAAGAATTTTCTCTGTATTAATGGTGAAAATGGAAGATAATTTTGTCTCTTTCTCTTGTGATTTCTGCCTTTTATGGCTACCACCTTCCTCTGCCCAAACTCTTCCTGGCTGATTTTGTAGGATTGTGTCTTGTTTATTTTTTAGGAGCTGGCTGGGTTGCTCCTGGTTTAGTGACTAGGCTAGGGAAACAGGGGCTAATTGTACCAGTCACTACTGGAGAGCTGATGGTGAAGATTGAGGAAGAGCAGATTAAACCGGTCCTCTCGGGCCCAAATGAGACGGGAACTCGTAGCGATGGGAATTGTAAATGTCTTGGTATGTTTTTGGTAATTTATTTGTATGTTCCATTTTAAAATAAAGAACCCTGTTGCAGTCTCAGAACAGGGCCCTCTGGGTTTAGATAAGCTAGGCCCCCTGTTTAAGGTGGCTAAGGGAGTGTTGTGTAAACACAGTGGTATAAATTAGTTTTTTTTCTCCAGGATTGAGTTGATTTCGCAGGTCACAAACATCCCTCGGATCACTCCACTTAATTATTTTCTCCTCAGCTCTGCTGTGTGGTTACAGGTAGGCTCAAAGAGAGGGTGCCTACGCTGATGGCTAAAGAAATTCTGCTCTCATGAATGGAGATAATGTGGCTCATTCCTTGGTTGATACATTGCAAGACTACACCATGAAGAAACAAAACTGGTGGACTTCAGCTGCAATTTGTTTAAAAGCTGAATGTGCTTCAGCTGCTCTCTTGTATAAAGAGTAACTCCACCTCCTCATCTCCCCATCCTGTTGTTCCCAAGAAGTCCATACCCCTCATTGTGACATGCAAGTCACGTGTGCCATCCCACCATGTCGCTGTGATCCCGGTGGGATTGTAGCCCTGCAGCCACACACGCCTCTCTAACTGGGTGTGTTTATTCCCCATAGCGCAGGCATTAGTAGGAGAGAGGCTCCTAACATGCCGATCTAGAAAGGGCTGGGGGAATTTCTCTGTAATGGTGCCTTGTAGTCAATTCCTTGCTTATATACAAGCGCTGGAAGTGACCTCACCTAAATGTGCGCAAACATTCTATCATGCTGTGGTGCCTATACCCACCCCCTTCCTTTCAGCTGTATCATTGTCTGGCAGAACCAGGCAGCTTCTTCTCCCCAGAAAAGATGCCCTAACTCTGGCAATAACTGTATTCCGTGGAGTGAATGGCTTGTCCTTTAGCTGTGCAGAGGCAGAAATACAATTACAAAAGGAATCTGACCGGCAGGATGAATCTGCCTGTTTCTTCTCTCTGGGCAGTTGACAAAATGGGTTTTTAGCCTAACAAATCTCTGATGCTTTTACGTGAACTGCTGTCATTCCTCAGGGAACTGTAGCTGTCTGTACAGCACACTGATAAACAACTTGCCTCCGCTATCAGGTGTTTATCGTTGTTATTGCTGTAGTGTTTGGGGGTATCAGAAGATATCTGGTCTCATGGACAGCCATCAAAGACAGTTTTTTCTCCCCCTCTTTATAACATCAGTTTTCCAGAAAGGCAATCAAAGATATGGAAGGTGTGAGTTGGAGGAAGGAGGTGGGGAGAAGCCCAGAGAAATGCAGCAACTTGCCTCAGGAGAGCACTCTACTCACTGGAACATGAATGACATGGAATACAGCATTTTGAAGTACTTCAATGTTTGCCAGGGTCCTTGCAACTTCCCC
>NW_010426253.1:70602-70846 GCF_000710305.1 Buceros rhinoceros silvestris | reverse complement strand
AAAATTAATTGCTGTTTGCTACCAGCACAAACATTTTTGCAGTAAGCAGGTTTTTTCTTGTTCCTCTCTCACCACCCCCCCCCAAAAAAAAACCCCAAACAAACCCACAACCAACCAAACCCACAGAAACTCAGAGGCAAACAAAAAGAGCCTCTATTGCATCTTTTCTTTTCACACTTGTGATACAAATGTCTTCACTCCTGTGTCATGTGAGGCTGAGGCACTGTCCTGGTGTTGCTGGGAC
>NW_010426253.1:65502-70578 GCF_000710305.1 Buceros rhinoceros silvestris | reverse complement strand
GGGACAGGCTCCCAGGGCAGCCCTGGTGTGGAGCCGTTGGCAGTTTGGGGTCAGCCAGGGCAGCTGCCCCGAGCTGCCTCACAGGTGGAGCCCAGACCACAGACATCACACCCAGGATAAAGGGGGAAGGTTGAGGAGGGTGGGGGCTCCTCCTGCTCTTCCTTCTCCTGCTGCTTCTGCCCACCCCTGGAGGGTCTCTCTCCCCACCCTGCTCCTGAGGAGCTGCTCTCCTGTTTGCTGTGGCCGCTGACCATTGGCTGGGCTGAGTATCACTGTCTGCACTTTCTCTTGGCATTGGGGTCAGTTGGGCTGTTCCATTAGAGCTGTTTTCATGTCAGCCTGGGGGTCTCCTCTCCTTTTGCTGCTGCCCCTTCTCTGCTGGGGAGGGTCACTGGGTGATAGAGCAACTGCTGCAGTTTAGTGCTGGCTACAGGCTCAATGGAGACTGATAGGAATGTGAAGAAAATAAAAAGTAATGCAGGAACTTTAATTTCAGTATTTGAATCTTTATTGCTAATTGCTACAAACCTTGAAATTCCATACTGCTGTTCCTGCATGGATGTGTTAGGAATAACCTGATAACCCCTGTAAGGTGAGACTTTCAGTACTTGAAAGTCTGGATGAACAACTACAGCAGCTCCTCAAGGGGCCGTTAAAACCTGTAGGCCAACTACAGCTCCCGGTCAATGAAGTGTGACCTCATTATGGCTGGTGGAGCTGTGCCTGCTGATAAACCATTCTACCAGCCGCTCATCAGGCATGCTAACACCATATGCTCATGCCCTGAGAAGACAATAATTTGTAATCATTATCTGTGCATACAGAGTATCTCTGGCTGTGTTTTCCTCTGAATACTTCAAGTAGTTTATGCTGTCCAAGTTAAGAAAAGAAAGTCGGATGTCTTTTTCCTCAAGCAGCGTACATCATGATTGCTGCTTTGTTAATACTCAGTATCAGTATCTGGTGATCTAGATGAGTTACAAAGGAATAAATGACTTCGTGAATTACCACTAAGAACTGAGATGTCTTCATAAAGGGCCTGCAAGCCGTGTGCCTTCTCCATTCGATTAATCCATGTCTCAGTTTTGGAATCCATTCTTTCCTCCTGTGGGCCATACCAGATAGATCCCTCCTGGTTAACTGAGTCAGTCTTGAAAAACTTCAATCATCTCAAGTGGTGAGGAAAAAGCCACATAACTTCTCTTTGCAGAAGTGTCTCAGCAGTAAGCGCAGAAGATAGCTCAGCAGTGGAGCTAGGGCGCAGCTTTTCAAGAGAAGACACAATGTAGAAATGTGGAGGAGTGCAAAAATCAAGTGAGAGGATCCTCTTGTGACTCCTGCCTTCTAGGGAGGGAAGATGTTGGATTAATAGATCTGTTTATTAGGTGCAAAGGAATAAACTTGCCTGCATGCCACGTGACATCAAGATCAGCCTACACCAATCTTCACAAGTATTTGCATAAATTCTTTCAAAAAACATCCAGTGATGGCAAAGCCACAGCTTCCCAGATAATTTGCTCTAGGCAATCTATACTTCAAACCCTGACTTTTTGCTATGATACTAAATCCTTTGGTTATTTTCCTGCCCCAAATGAAAGCTGAGAAATAAATGTTTTCTGTAAAATATATATTTTGTCTTTCTGTCAAAACCAGGCATGAAACTACGATAAAGATCAGAACATTCCCAAAGATTTGGGCTGTATAGATGCTAGGGTTAGGAACAGGAATAAAAAACATTAAGGATGTTAATTAGTACAACATGAGTAAAGTACAACAAGGGTAATGGAACAGAAGCAAAAGCAGTTGCTGAATAAAAAGAAAAAAAATCCCACCACAAACACTCTGTGTGTGTTTGAGGATGTATATGAGTATATGTATATGCATGAGGAATGGCGGGGGTTAACGGGAGAGCGCAGCGCCCAGCCTTCACAGCAAATCGAGGAGGTCACCGGGGACCTTTTGGAGGAAGAACTTGTCAGACAAGCAGTGCCCATATAACCATGTCAGCAGTACTGTGTAAGGCAGAGGTTAACACTGAGGTGACAGGGTCAGAAATAACTTTGTATTTGGGTACAGGCATAAGAGGGACTGGTAAGGGAAAAAGAAACCCTGCTGTGAGAAAAGGAGGGGTCAAGTTGGATCAAGGAAAAACAAGCCTGGGGCAACAGAGAGGAGAGGGGATGAAGGGGTTAGTCCCATGTAGGCAAGCCTCTGGTCAGTGAACGCTGCTAACCCTGAACCTGGTCATCACAGTCCATCATCTTAAACTCTTCTCCCAATTATTTTCTGTGTTAGCATACTTTCTGTCCCGTGTATCACTGCAGGTGACACAGTGTGACTCTAATGAACTCCAAGCTGGACTAGCCAGTGAGTAGGGTGAGAGGTCTGGGAGCCAGTTACCAGAAGTGCCACAGGTCCATCCTGGAGAGACTGTGGGTCAGGACTGTTGTGGGTATGCATGGGTGTGAGAACTGCTGGCAATCTTTTAGCTCAATTAGCTGGTGAACAAACACCCAATCAGGCCATTTTTATTGCTCACGTTTATGAGTGCTGTTTGTGTCATGCAGTGCCTGTGAAGGCACTGCTCTCTTTTTTGTGCTGCTCTTCACAGACGCAGCCAGCCACTAGCAGCATCAGGAGGACATGCCTTGCTAGTAGCCGCATGTAGGATCAGGGAGCCACAGCAGCCACACTGATCATGCTGGGATGGGAGAAATCCTCTGGGTCAGTGTGTAAAGTGCCTTTCTCCTCCACCCCACTGCAGCCAGTAGCGCTGTGGGGATGTATGTGTCTTCCACCCCAGTGCTATCATACCCTTATGTCCTTGTCTCCTATCTGCCCTCAAGATCCAGGACTATCCTGGTCATACCTTTTGTGTGTTCCTGCCCTGGACTGTAGGAACAATTTTGAAGGTATCTATATCCTCAATGAAAGCTGCTTGTAGCTGGCTGGATTCCTCCTTGTTTTCCTTCCCTGTGCCCAAAGGAGACAAAACCAGGAGCCTAATGGAGTTATTTTGTCACTTTCTGTAGTTTTCTATCTCAGGCAGGGATTGGAATCTATTATCTAGTTAGGATCTGTTATCTACATCTATTACCAATGTCCGGTGTTGATTCAGTGTGGAGGATCACAAGTTTTGGGTAGCCAGATGAACAGACAGCAGTGGTCAACTAGAACGGCTCATTCAGTAGATGCTGTTACTGGCACCTTTTTATTTGATACAATCACTCTGTATATAAGCGTTTAATGTCATGCTCAGAGTCTGTTTGCCCTTGGTATTCCTAGTGTGTTCCCTATAAACATTCTCAAAAGGCAACTGTCTGAAGGAAACACTTCCTGAGCAGGCACTGGGATTTCTGAATAACGTTTGTAACACTCTTGCCGTCAAAAAGGTGAAAAGCCTTTGTGAAGATAAACACAAATGACTTGTGTGACCTTTGTAGAAGGTAGAAGTGGGTAATCAGCTTGTCTTTCAGCCTGTGTCTAGGGTCATGCTTACTGGAAAGGATTAAGTGCGAGTTTTTGTTTGCTTGGTGGTGGTATTTTTTTTAAACAGTGAGTATATGGGCCACCGTATGAATTGTGAGTCCTTACAGCTTCTAAACTGGCATGACAAATAACTGTACCTATGCGCCTATTGTATGTGCTGTCATGTAGTTTTCTTGATGGTCTGAGGATTTTTTTACACGGTGACCCCAAAAGCACTTAAGAAAATCACCTATTTCTGAAATATTACCTTGGGACTCTGAAGCCCACCAGGATTTGAGTGAATCCAGTGCTTCTGCTCTGGGAATTTCCAACTGCAACTGTGGGGACAGCGGTAGGAGGTATTTGAAGACCTCTGCCTGGAGAAGCTGCTGGTCATTGAGTCTCTGATGGCAGCTGCAGGGAGAGCAGCTTCCCCGTTGCCTCTCCTGCTTGATGCCAGCAGCCTGCTGGAGGTGAGCTTATCCTCTGTCTGAGGAGACAGATGCACATCTCTAACACAGTTGTGTAGGCCAGCTCTTAGGGAAGGCGAGAAGTTCATCATAATCTTTTGTAACTCGTAGGTGCTCTGATTAGTTTTTCTGGAAATCTGCTAACTAGTGTCTCACCCGTACAAATGCTTATTTACCCTGAGATCTCAGGGTGTCTTAACAAACCTGTGTACCTAGCGCTTCCTGTTTGTGTACCAAAGTGCTTCGGGTCACTCTTGTAAAGGTCCCTCATGTGTCCTTTATGATTCGGAAGCTGAGAGTGAAGAGTTTCGTGATGTCTTAGAGCCTTTTTTGGACACTAAACGGTAATAAGAAGGATTCAAATGGTAGCCGTGGTGATGGGATGGTGTTATAAGCTTGTGAATAAGCAGCTGCTTGGTCAGTGTCAAATGGAGCTTTCCACTGACACGCGCTATAAAAGCTGTTTATTGGCACATTGCTCATAACTGTTTAACTCGTGAGTTTATATTTTAGCATATTTATAAGCACAATATTTCTTAATTTGGCGAACCTTACTCACAAACGCAGTTTAGCCACTGGCTATTTAACACTTGTACCCAGCTTTTACTTGGTACTTTTGTGCTCCATATTTGCTTGATGACAGAAGCAATCAATTAAATAACCTTACTGGGATTTAAATGGGGAAAGTGAAGGGGAGTGCATGTTCATGCTTGATGCTTATCAGAGCCAATCTTGGGAATGAAAGACCCATCTCTTAACTAAACCTGACTCTTGATTAAATAATTTTTAATGACTGGGACTCAAAATACTGATGTAAAACTTGTGACAGGAAATCAGAGCTTTTAACAGCTTGACTTTTTTTTCCTTCAAAGAAATAACTTTTTTTCCCCCTTAATAAATGTTTTGAATCAAACCTTCTAGCCATTGCAAATGAAGAATAGTCTCTTTCCTTTAACCTGATGGATAGGGGAGGTAACTTGGTGGCCACTAATTAGCCGCTTGGAGATGTTACATGGTGCTGCTCCACATCATGCTCCTCCATGATAATACGGACATACACTCCTACGCAGTGCCTTGCCCATCCTGCAGCCCAGAGGCTGAAATACTGGGCTAAAGGGTTTGCCTCCCAGTATGCCAA
>NW_010426253.1:60313-65379 GCF_000710305.1 Buceros rhinoceros silvestris | reverse complement strand
AGTGACAAGTGCCACTTGCGACGTTTCTGGCACTTCCCAGGTTCATTGCCAATTTGTGCAGAGGTTTTATTTTAAAGCCCAGATTACAGTGGATCGAACTTAGTCAGGTGAAGTGGATCAAAGTGTCCCAGTGTCCCCTGTCCAGTGACAATCCATAGGGGTCAGGCATTGCTACACAGCACCTTGTACTCCCTTTCAGCTATGAAAGGGTAGAAACCCTTTGTTTCAGTGGGGCAGGGCTCCTCATCTGCCTAGTTTTGAAGCCTGTACCTTGCCAGGTCATGACAAGAGAAACGAATTTTTGCAAAGAAAGATTATTTTAGAAAGACCACACATATCTGAGGAAACATGGGTCATTTTCTTTCTCTTTTTAAATTTATGTGCATGCTTTCTGGTTTTTTGTTCCTGTTTCTTCACCTCTTTTTCTCCATGCAGAATTTAAACTTTACACGTAAAACAAATTTGTTCCCTGTTTCACAAGTTTCAGTGTACAGCCCTTGTAACACCTTCTTGTAGCATGTCTGTCTTGCCATGAAAAGGAAGAGAAAATAGAACTGATACTGACAGCAATACTGGTCTTCAAGAACAGTGTACAAAAATTGATAAATTGACCCTGCCAGTCTTGTAAACTGTTGCAGTTTTACTTTGCTGGAAGTGAGATGATGTGACTGAATATAAATTATCAGTCTGATTTTTTTTTTGTGGGGTGGAAAATGGGGAAGTTAGACCTTTGACATCTACTGAAAAGTCTATTAAAAAGTGAAATAAATAAAGAAGCAGCAGCTGTGACTTCCACAAATGTCAAGTGGGAGCATAAAGAAGGAAGCCATGCTGCTTTCGTACATAGAAAAGGGGACATGTATCTAGCTGCAGTCCGTGTTTCCTCCTTAGCTTGTGTTAAATGCTGGCTACTGCCACGTTTCTTATTGCGAGCTGGAACCCAAAGACTTAGTGGCACTTTACACAGAAACCTAACCCCCTTTCTTCTAAACACTTCATGTCACCTTTGAGCTCTGGGCGACACAAATAGCAAATGCCATGTTTGATGTTTCATGCTTTACTTCTGCACATGCTGTTTATGACCTCTGTTTCCAAGACTGTTTCTGGAGTTTGGGGATACTATCACCTGTTTTGTGTTGAAGGACCTCAGCTGAAAGTTCTTCATTGCTCCCATTGCCTCTCTGTGGCTCCAGCCAGTCCAGGAAGTTTAATTGCTACAGTAACTCATACATTTGCGGCCTCAGGCCACTCCATAGCTGGCTCTGGGTAAGTTTTCACCTTTTTGACCAGTTCTAGGTCTATGGCAACTTTAGATGTTGACTGTTCCTCTTCAGTTTACCGTATATTCCAGAACACTCGCATTCTCAGCTGGAGTCCAGACAAATGCAGCCGTGTGTGCATGGCACTGTCATCAGATAAACTGTAGTTTATATGTTAGTATACGTTATTCCAGCATGCTGTTGTTCCCACCATATGTAAACACAGAGCAATACTCTTACCGATGGATTAAAATGCCTGAATTGTCAGCTGGACAACCTTGCAATTAACTGTGAAAACTAGAATGATGTTAGAGAGCCAGTAGAGCAGATTTGGATTGTTAGCACTGTTTCATAGTCAGCTTGTTCAAGAGGACCTGCCTCAGTGCTCCAGGAGAAAAAAAAAAAATTCCGTCAAGCTGGGTGATACAGAAGCAGGAGTCTGCCAACCTGTGTGGTGACATTTTGGCTGATAGCTCTTTCTACAGGGTGAGGAAAGAGACAGTTCAAGCACTTTCATCTCTAATCATGGTATC
The DNA here is from genome assembly GCF_000710305.1 of Buceros rhinoceros silvestris. Classification (NCBI taxonomy): domain Eukaryota; kingdom Metazoa; phylum Chordata; class Aves; order Bucerotiformes; family Bucerotidae; genus Buceros; species Buceros rhinoceros. The sequence continues at coordinate 63,587 of NW_010426253.1, read as the reverse complement.
ACAGATGGAACTTCCGAAAAGAGGGTGGTTTTTTCTTTTCTCAGAAAACCTGAGAAATTCATTACATCTTCAACTCAATCTGGATAGCACCAGCCAGCCAGGAATTCTCCTGGAAAGAATAGCTCAGTGCTAACAAGCAACGAATTGATTTAAATCTGTTCTTGGGACCTGTGATGCTGCCAGGCAGGATGAAGAATCAAAACAGTCAGGCTCCTGGCCAATGTTCTGAAAAATGGGCATGTAATTAACTCTTCTGACTTGTAGTGGAACCAAGCATCCAGCCTTTTCTGCCTCATTGTGCATACTCAGATATGCTGTGACATTTTTTTTTTTAGGAGTTTTATTTTATTTTTTGACTGCTTGACAGCTTTAGGGTAACCCACCTTTCACCTAAACCTACATGCTGGTTTCTCTGAGCTATTGCTCTTCAGTGGACTGTCTTTTCAGCAGCTCTCACTTCCCAGAAGGACAGGACTGAGCCTCAGATCCTGTCAAGAAAAGAAATACTTGAAACCATATTTATGTTTTTCTGGTTTCACCCAAGGGTATGTACCTGAAGTGAACTTTACCTTGGCCTGAAGTTAGAACTATGCCCCACACAAAAGGTTTTGTTCCTTGTAAGGAGCTGGACAGTAGTAACGATGCTGTGGAGCTGGTGGGAGAGGTGCTGACCCAGCGCCAGATGTGGGTGATCTCGGCTAAGGTAAATGAAACTTAGATCAAAATCCGTGGGAACAGGAAGCTGAGTTTACCTCTGAAGCTGAGCCTTGTTGGAAATGTTCCCTTCACTCCGTCGGTCTTGGGCATCTGCTTATCTCCCTTTCCTGGTTTTAGCACCTTTCTCATTTGTTAAGATGCTCTGTGTTTCCAAGTCTTAAGTTTTCACATAATTTCTAAAACTCTGATCCAGCCCCTTCCAAGTGATTCTAGGGAGGATATTCCCTACAAAGTTTCACAGAGAAGCCCTTCGTGTGTAGTGTTGGAGAGGTGGGAACAATACACCGCATAGAAGAGTTTGTACGTCAGCTTGGCTGGTGTCCTACACAGCGAGTACCGCAGCTCCGACACTACAGGATGCGTGGTCTTACACAAGTCACTACTCGCACCCATCACCCGTGTCTTTGTGCCGGTGACCATTGCCAAGTGCCTGCCCGACAGAGCTACAGGCTAAATGATGTGACCCTGAGGCAGTGAAGGGAAACAGTCAGGGACTTGGTTGAGGTCTGGAAGGAAAATGGGGAATGTGTTCACTTTGGCTGAAGATGGGGAGTTACATTTAGAATAAATTAACTCTGAGAAGTGGAAAATTAAGCTGAAGTGCTACCTGCCAGGAGTTCTCTTCATTCCAAGATTGTCTTTTTTCCGTGGTGAGGATGCCAGTTCTCAGGGAGTCTTCAAAAAGAATTGCTATGTAACATGTCCACTGGGGCATCAAATGTATTGCACAGAAGCAGATGAAAAAAAAATCCTTTTTTTTTGCTTTTTGCCTGATTCACTGTTAAAGACATCTGTTCCATAAGCATTAACAGCTACTACACGTCATAAGTTCAAATATGCCTGTTGCAGGATAAGAATATCAGTGAATAATCATTTTGCTGTTTGTGTCCACTGCGTCTGTAAATTACAGCTCCTTTGGGAGCGTGTCAAGGTGGGGAGACAAAAAAATGTACCTTAACTTAGCTTCGTGCAAAAAACCCAGAATAACATCTGTGGCTTCAGTGGCTGAGCAAGTAAAAATATTCTCTTTGAGCATCAGCAGCTGGGACAAGTACATGATCTTTTCATCTATCAAGTAAAGCAGAGTCTCCAACGTAGACTGGTAAGGACTTGAAAGCTAACAGACTCTTCTAGAAGACTTTTTGATAATGAATTAGCATATATGTGAGGAGCATAAAGACACGAATGGCTGAAAAAATATTGAGTTGGACAGTGTCTCCATAGAAAATGAGTAATAATATGCTTTAAAACTTAGTCCTAATAAACTGCAGTAATTCCAAGCTCTTTAACAAGCTTAACCTAAATCTACTCCTCCATTTCTCAGGAGTCCATCCTTATGCTTGCCAGTCTTTAGATAAAAGTACTAGAAGATTTACACAATCCTCAGGCAAGGGAAATAAGAAAGTGGTCTTTAATACTCGTGGAATTCTTGACCAGTGGTTAGAACCTAAATGTTTCCCTATCCTAAGATTTTGATGAAATAATGTCGTAAAATGCAGCCAGATATTGTCTGAGAAGTAAATCCACAAAGATATAGTCATCTTTGCTTTCAAGACAATAACGTGTCGTTTGGGATGGAACTGCTGATGCTGTGATTTCTCTGGAGATGAATGACTTGGCTCCATTCTCTTCATCTGCTATAAAAGAGACTTCTGCATTCTGAGCTGAGGATCAAGTCAATTTGATGAAAAAATGCTTGTACGTGTAAACAGCACAGACTTGAACAACCCTCCTTATGCACGAAAGACTTTGCAAAACAACAAATGACAGATGAAAGTAAGCAATTCCATTACTTCAATAAATGAAAAAAAGCTTTGTTTCAGTTTTCCTAATTTTGATGGTGATCACTCCTGCAGCACCTTCCCCTGTGCCTCCTCCTCGCCACCCAACCTGCGCACCCCTCCCCCCCACACACACTGGCTCAGGAAAGATCCATAGTCAGGAAAACATGTTGAGAAACCGAAAGCATTTGCCTCAGATGAAAAGTGAAGCTCTTTTCTTTTTTCCTTTATTTTTTTAGGAACAGCAGCTGGAAGCCTGGATCTTCTAGCATTTTCTTCAGCTGAAAGCTAGCTGGTGGTATTCTATTTTTGGAGTTTTTTTAGTGCAGAATAGTATCTGTGGCAGAGCAGGTGCAGGCTCAGACTAACTCTTCTTTAGTCTTGCCTCTGAGATTTTGGGATGGATTTTTCTTTTAAAGAATATGAGACAGGTAAACACAGTGCTAACATTTATGTAAAGAAGAAAAAAAATTGTAAAGTTAGGGAGAACTTTCTCATTTATTAAGTGTTTCTTTCTGTTAAGTTTACTGAGATCTTAAAGCAGTGCTTGATAAGCAGCTGCCATACAATCAACATTTCTCCCTGGAAAAGCTTTTCAGCCTCCTCCTGACATGATTTGCAAGTGTATCTGACTTAAGTCACTTCACTGTGTTTAGCAACTTATTTTCAAATGTCTGAGTGCTCGTTCTGCTGGGACAGGCTCCCAGGGCAGCCCTGGGGTGGAGCCGTTGGCAGTTTGGGGTCAGCCAGGGCAGCTGCCCCGACCTGTCTCACAG
>NW_010426253.1:54068-59846 GCF_000710305.1 Buceros rhinoceros silvestris | reverse complement strand
GCATTGGGGTCAGTTGGGCTGTTCCATTAGAGCTGTTTTCATGTCAGCCCGGGGGTCTCCTCTCCTGCTGCTGCTGCCCCTTCTCTGCTGGGGAGGGTCACTGGGTGATAGAGCAACTGCTGTAGTGTAACTCTGGATGGGCTTAAAGGAGGCAAAGGGTTCTGAAGATGTTTTACTCTTTCATGTTTGATACGTAACTACACATTTGGAAATGAAAATATATACCACTGTGTTTTCTACTGTCAATTATTCTGAAATATAGAAGAATGTACTCTTATGAACATGATCTTAACATAAACCCAAGGGCAATGTTAACTATTCTAAGATGGGAACCTTTCAGTTAAAGGGTGATTTGTTGGCAAATCTGGAGGAGTTTCATCTAACACATATGCCCATGTGTAAAATTAGACCTCACTCAGCCCGACTGTGGGTTTGGGCATCTCAGAATAATGACTGTAAATTTTGATCACAACCACGGTTGCAAATACAACATATGACAAGAAAAGATAAATGGCAGGGAGGGAAATGACCATGGACATAAAGTTTTTCACTGTGGGTTTAGAAACCTTTTGGGGGCTGGGATCAAAGGAGCAAAATTCATCTGTGTTACCTGCTAGCGCTTAGAGATGCGCTTACATGCACCAAGTTGTTTATCTGGTATCAGTGGTGGAAAAGACACACTCTTCCACAAATGGCTAAACTTGCCATGTAGGGCTGTTAATCCCATAGTTCATTAGATGTGCTGGAGATAATCTGGGGTGTGTGCTGTTGGGAATATTTTGGACCAGTTTTTTTGCCACTCTTTTTAGGGTGGTGTTTGACACCACTGTAGGAGGCTGTACCAGGAGGCTGGGAGCATGTCAGTCTCTTTTGTCTAGACTTAACAGAACTGCTTCTTCAGCCTTGTGCAGACTTATTCTCCAGATCTTCTCGGTGTTTTTCTCCAAACTTCTGAGTTAGACTCATAGTTTTATTGAAGTGGGATGTCCAAAACTGACCACCAATGTGCAGATCTGCAGTTTAATCTCTTCTGCCTGTGGAATACTCTGAGTTAGATGGTGCTTCAGACTTGCAGCAGTAACATGTGCCATGAGGGATAGCCAGGCCCTCAAGTGTCTTCTCAGAAGGTGGCCCTCTAATATTGTGTATACACTGAATGGAATTAAGACAATGCAGGAAGTGAAAGTAAGCTGTCATGGCTGGAGTTCTCTTGCATGCTCTGTAAGAATTACTAAACGGCACAAAAAGAACAGAATGCAAACCTGAAAGAAACTGTCACCACAAAGTCTCCAGATGTCTTTTTGGCAGAGGTTGCTGCACAAAAAGACATGGCAGCAGTTGTTGTCAGGGAGACAGATGAAATAAATGAAAGTGAAAAACAGAAGCATCAAAATGAGAAGCTGCTGCACAGACATTGTTATATTCTGGTACATAAGCAGCCAGAACAGTGAAGGCGTATCAAGCACTGCACGCAGCAAGTTCTCTTCATGCGTTGTAAATGAGGATGGTAAACTACAGCGTGATTGAGCTAATCCTCTCACAGAAGAGTTTTGTTTCTCCAAACACAGGGGCTACCTGTGCCATTATAAAAAGTAAGGTCCCTTTACTATAAATTGTCCTTCAGCCTAAACCCAGGAATCAAGTATTTGAGTATGGTGTATTCCCTGAAGCAGTACTTGAGATGGACATCATTCTGCTTAATAACCAAGTAAACTAAGAATATTCTGGAGTGATAGTCATCTCTCAAAGTTTCTCTTGGACAATATCCGTTCCTAAGGTTAATAATAACAACCCAAAGATGGTCGTCTTAAAGATGGGCGCTATTTGGTGAGCGCATCTAACTTGGCCTAGAAGACCCATCAGATCTGGGAGAGTTTGGCAGCCCTGCAGAACTGTACAGTTGCGCAGCCATCTCTGCATCAGGAAACTGGCATTCAGTTCACCACGCTGGCTCCTGCCAATAAAGTTCTGAGGAGAAAAGAGATGTTTCTTACTAGTTCTGGGGGACTTGATTTTCATTGTTGAAAACATAACAAAAACATCCTAAAAGGAAAAACTTTTTAAAATGCTTTGTCTAGGAATTTGCTTCATAATTTGAAACCACAAATATTTCAATTCCTTTTTGCACCATTCAACACAAACCATTCCCTTAAACAAAGCTCAAGAACCCTATTATGGGGACAGCAATTCTATTCACCTGTAAAATCTCCAGGAAACTTTATCAAGCTTCATCTGCTGACTGAATCTCAGAGTATTGTGTTTAGATTGAGACAAAAGAAAATGAATGGAATCCATTCTCTCCCCATCACCCATTGCCCCCTAGTCCATTGACTGCCTGCGCTGTGTCATTGTCCATCCTTATCACCTTGTGTGAGGACTGATGGAGTGTCCCTACAGCTGCCTCCCAGTACACTATTAATCCAGGAGAACAGTCAAATGCAATGTCCCTCGTGTCAAGTGATTGATAGTGGCATTTCTTTACCATATTACTGGGCACTTTTTAATATTCTGCCATTTGATTTTCTGCGGGTTTTCTCACGTCCTCCACTCTGATTTAGTAATTATTACTTTTGTTTACTCTCCTTGATGTATATCGCCTGCAGAAGAAAATAAACAATACTGGAGACTTCGAGGGTTTCAGCGAGTTTTGAGAAAGGCTGGCCTCAGATGTAGAATATCAGAGTGATTTACTCTGAGGGCTTTTGGACTTCCCCCATTTACACCTCATTCACTGTGAACTGATGCTGCCCAAATACAGTCTCTTTTCCACACCAAAGATGATGGAAATGAAGTTTGCCTGCCTTGGAATGTACTGTGATGTAAAAGACTGCACACAGCTGGTAAAGCGGGTCAGGTGGTCTGTGAAAATCTGTTTGTATGAAGCATCTATCCATATCACGTGTGCTCGGATGGTGTTTCCAGGGTTGGAAACAGCGAGAGTCTTGGAATTACATGAGTTTGTTTAGAAGCACATTGTGAAACTCGTCCTTGGCACAAGGCAGCATGAGACCTACCCTTTAAAAATTCACTTTACAGTGTGTTCAAGTCCCCTTTTCTTTCACATGTCTGTATTCTGCCCTTTTGTGAAAAAAATAAGAAAGGATTCGTGGCATTACTCATGCCCAAACACAATGCTGTTTACTTGTTGCTAACAGGTTTTATTTCTTTTTCAGCTAGATAACTTATACTGGAAATAAATAATCCTCTTGTATTGCAAATATTACCAGGGAAACTGTCAGCTGCTAAACCCCACATTTTTCTTTAGCAGAAAGAAAATGTCTACCACTACTTACTTGGGGGGAACATGGTTGGTTTGGTCTTTTTCTGAAAGATTTGTTCTTTCATGTCCAAGTATTTTCTGTAAAACCATCTTTTTTAACATAAAATCTTACATAAAACTCTTGAACTCTCTGCTCTCTGCCCATTTCCAAATAACACTATCTGCAACTGAAGTGTTTCTGGAACATTCAGCGTGACTTTTCCCAGAAGGAGCGACACGTAGCTCTGTTAGTGTAATAATTGGACAGAGCTAACATTGAGTGCCGAGATTAAAAACTGGATTCACAAAGTTAAGGTCAGTTTTTGACCAGTACAGAATAACCCTTACAGAGAGATTAGCTTGGCAGTGTATGGAGTGGTTAGTAAGAAAGCAATCAAAATGTAATATTAAAATATTTGCTCAAGGTCTGGTTCTTTCTGAAATATATCTACTTCAATGCAGGGAATGTCATTCTGAATCTGTAGATCTTTAGATTGAGACCCTCCTTGAACTGAACTCAACAAAATACATTGTAGCTGGCATCAACAGAAAGCAAGAATTCCTGTTCCCTTCAGTGCAAAGACCTCAAATGTCAAGTTGTTCCAATACCAGAAAAAGAGAAACATTAATTGTATAGAACCTAAGGTCCTGTCGACATGAATGTTTCAGACTTGATGTCTCACTGGACATGTAGTTCAGAGTTTATATTAAAGCTAGAAAACCATATTGACCTCAGAGAACTGAAAATCTGTCTCAGAGAATCAAGTCCACGAGTGTGGAATTGATGGGGCTGATCCAGTAAACCACAGTTCCCTGACAAAGAAGAAGAGTTTGCATTTCTCCATTGATCCACGTTCACAAAAGCAGATCTGCCTAAGAGCTCTCTGCCTGAACTGTACCAAAGTGTGAACCCGGCTGAACAGACACCGTATGCAAAGAGACTTTGAGCCAACGATGAATAAAGTGCTGGGCTGTGCGATTTCAAATTACTTCCACAAACTGCACTCCACTGATGAAGATGATGACATATTCTTCTCAGCATTTTGCAGCCTGCCCTGAATTCAAGCCACAGATCTGCTACCTCTGTATGAAATGATGAAATGTCTTCCTCCCTCTCCTGCCTTTGGGACCTGCCCTCCGAAGTGAGTGCTGTGATAAACGTGATCCTGCATTCAGGTAGTGCAGAGGGTTGGTCTGGAGCAGGCGCCAAGGCAGCTTTCTTGGCATCCAGCTGGGAGATCTGGCCAGCGTGTAGGACATTGACTCTTCTGAGGTGGATCTCTTACTCTGCTTTTCTTAGTGTGTTGAGTATCTCTTGCTGGTGCATTCCCCCTGGAAATCCTCAGCCTGGGGAGAAACGCTCTGGCTCGGTCAGCTGCACCGTTTCTGACTTGTCCCTGGCTAGCTCGGCTTAGATCAGTCGATTTTTCAAGACCTATGGGCACAAGTGTTCGTGAATTGTGAGACACTCTCGAACAACACCAAACTACCTGTGAGATTTGGTTTGCATGGCCAAGTGCAGCCATATCAATGGACTCTAGAGGATCTATACCCTTCATTTTAGAACCTTGCTGGTGACAATCAGGAGTAACGTTTCCTTTTCTCCATTTGTCATCCGCGAGCAGCACCGGATAGAAACTGTGTCCACTTCATGTGGGTACAGCAGCTTGAAACACGGTGTCCTCTGAAGCAGAGCAGGTATCACTGCGATGTCATCAGATTCCCTATTAATGTCGCAGGATTTTATTAGGAAGTAACCTGGTTCATGCCGAGATTTTGCAGATCACACTGCAACAACGTGTGTTTTAGTAACTGCAAACTAATAGTAATGATAATTTTGGTAAATAGGAATTTTCAAGCTAAAATAAATTGCCAAATGATTGAAAAAAACCATGAAATTCTACACACCTGATAGTTTTGCCGTTGACTACATTGTGAAAAATAATTTATTCTTGGTTTCTTGAGGCTAAGGGAGTGGTAAGGGTTTGGGGTTTTTCCCCAAAGAACAGTATCTTACCAGACAATTTAGACTTTTGCCTCAAAGCAAGTTTCATAAAAGTACCTGTCTGATGAAAGGAGCAGGTATCCATGGTGACCAGCAATTTGCCATCTTTTGTTCTCAGTTCCCATTTCAAAGAAAGTAAAATAATGACACACTCTCTTGCTAATGGCTAGTTTTTTAACAAGACAAGATAAACCGCAAAATGTCAGAACTGAGTTATAATGTAGTTGCTAAAAGTATTACCTAAACTCATCTCTGGAAAACCACCATCTTCAGCGGAATCATCTCACTGGTAACATCATTCTGCTCAAAATAAAAGCAAGATATTGTAAGATATTATATAGGGAGAGGGAAGTTCCCCACATCTTTATCTGAAATCAGTCAAGACTGAATCTTAGGATCAATAAATATCTGCATGAACATCTGCAGTTTCCTCCCTTTTGCTGCAGCGGTGGTTGCAAATTCTGCTGATGGCAGAGCTGAATTCTTTCCGGTTTGTGTTAATATTGTCATCCTG
>NW_010426253.1:49421-53944 GCF_000710305.1 Buceros rhinoceros silvestris | reverse complement strand
ATTCCTGCAATTTTTACACTTCTGATTTTCCTTGTGTGAGAACCACAAGTTGTCATTTTCCTAAAATAATTTTTACTTGTATTTTTAACTCTCATGCACAGCTTGAAAACACAGAGAGGACGTTCAGCAGCTGAAACTTGGATGGCTTCCCCCCATATTGTACTAAAATGTACAGAGAACTCCTTAGGTATGATTAGTGAATTAAAGGGAGAAATAAGGAAAACTTTTTTTTTTTTTTCTGGAACAAGTTTCCAAGGGTTGAAGGACGTTGCAGCTTAAGCCTTTGCAGAAATAACGAAGCCTTCTGAATTATGTTATGGTTAGACTGCAGTAGATTCAGGGCTTACTCTGTGTCCTGAACATTGAGGGAAGAATCATCTCAATGGGATGTACAGAGCAGACTTGTATGAGTTGTTCACTTCTCCTACTTTCCTAATAAAGAGGCTAGTCCTCTAGTTTCTAGCTACAGCTAGTTTCTAGCTATCTACTTCCCAATGGCTAACGGTCATAGTTGAAGACAGGTTTACCAGGCTGCATGGACCTCTGACCTGACCAAAACTAGTTGCACTTACACTCTTTGATCCTTAAATATTCAGCTATGAACAATGCTCCAGGAAATCTGTGGAAACAAAAAAATTATATAGCCGTATTCATAAGTTATTCATTAATCATATATTACTATTTAACAATTGGTTCGTAGCATTAAGATCTAAAAGAGTCAGTGGTAGTTGTGAAGTTTAGGCACTGTGAAGGAAGAGGAAACATCTACATCTAACATTTTCTTCCTTACTGTTTATGAAGCTGAGCCTTGGACTTCTGCTTTGCTGTTCGTAAGAGATGTAAGGGTTTTCAGTAGGTTTGCTGTGCTTGGCACGTGCTAGACTGGACATGGAAAAAAAGAAGGTTTGATGAGGGTAGAGATGTTCCTTTAACAACTGGAAAAAAAATGTTTGGCTTTAAGGGATATAATGGTCTTTTGTTTCATTTAAATTATTGTATTTGCTTCCTGACATCTGTAACATACTGTATTTCCACTCTATAGCCACAGTATTGGTTTGAATCTCTGGTTGTCTTACCCTGACTTGAAGGAGCAAATTTTAATGTAGTTCTTTGTATTAATTACTGCATAAACTTAACTCCTGCATACGACTGAGAATAAGATATAGCTTTGAGTTTGAGTAAAAGAAAGTATTTTATACCACAGCTTTGAAGAATTCTAAAAAAGAGAACTAGAACAGGTCACTTTTTTTGGTAAGAACAAGAACAATAAAGAGACCGGTGTCGACAGCAGTTGATGAAATTTTGTCACTGTTCTATTCGTGGATGTAGAAGAATAAAGATATGGGCTATACCTTTGCTATTCTATTCTTATAACGTTGCAGAAGATGCTACAGTGGACTAGAACAGCTGTCAATAGCAGTTAAAATGTCTGTTGATTTATTAATCTAGACTTTGAAGAGACTTTTCTGTAAATTGAAAACGAAAAAAAGCGAGGAACAAATACTGCTGCCCTTGACAGAGCCTTGAAATAGGACGGTGTGCTTGAGTGTTATTTGTCCTGCAGCCTGACCCCTTCAATTTAATCAGTCTTGTAAGTACAAAAGGTAGAGCACGGGCAAGCAAAGATTGTTAAGGCTGCCCTGTCCAGCCGGCGACTCGGAATTCAATGTCTGCTTTTAGATAAATGGAGCTATTAGAACTTGACAATTTGTCACCACACGTAGACATAGGTTTTCAGCAAGCTATACTGGTAAATATGTCTCTTTCAAATAGCTTTTCAAATAAAATGAATGCTTCTCAAAACTCCAAAACCGAGATAAAAAGGCAGGGTATAGATCTGCAGAAATCTGAGCACTAGTCTTTTAGCGTAGAATCTCCCTCTCTGCATTTTGCTTACTTTTATTTCAGCCTTTTGTTATGGGACATTTCAGTCTGGTTGTTATTACAAGTAATTTATTTCCCTGCTCGTTTCATCTGTGCTGCAAATGAATGGTCCGCTGAAGCTTTTCATTTGCTCTACAGCAAAGTATTTTGCGAATATTCTCATTTTCTTCTCATAACTCTCAAACAAGTTTTCATGGAGAAGATGTGATGCTGGAGATGCCCAGATAGGCTGCCTGGTAACAATGGTTTTTCAGTCTTTCAACTTTTACATCTCAAGTATCATTACAAATTATTTTTGAAGAAATCATATGTCCAATTGTGTTTCTTAGGCGTTACTTACATTTGGATTTTACTCATAGTCAGTGAAGAGCAAGGACAGGAACGCTTTGCTTGAATGTTCTTTGTAGTTCCCATACCTGTTTCACAAGCTGGAACTTACCAACACTGTTGTGGAGCCACATGGGAAATTAAACCCTTTTTTACCTACCATATGCCTTCAGAGAACTACTCAGCAATAAACAGTAGACAGTAAAATAGTTAAAAATGGAAGCCTGAAGAACAAAAAGGAGCTTAAAGGTCAAGAACACAAAGTGTTCTATGAATAAAATGAAGGCTGTCACCTCTTTTCAGGCTGTTGTGCTGTGATGGGGACTAAAGCCAGGAGATCTTTGTCCAAGGTGTCAAAACTTCAAATTTTTATGCTCATAACTTTAATTTTTGCATGCTCTTTTCCAGACATGCAACGTGGCCAGAGCCCAAACAGCAGCACCCAGGCGTGGGGTCCCTGGAGGAACTTGGTCTTCCACGCCCTTACCTGCACGCTGATGCATTGGTTTGGTGTTTGAGTGGTGCTGGAGCTGGCTCCAGGCTGCTTTGGTTGACCCTTTAAACACTGTTCTCACCCTTCCTTTCCTTCATAGCTTCAGAGGGAAATCAAAAACCTACCGAGATGTAGGTTTTAATAAGTCATTGGAAGACTTTTCCCCAAAGCATGTTGACAGTGGGGGGAAAAAAAGAAGTGAAGCCTTTTATCCGGTAGGATGGGGAGAGTGCTGGGATGTATATAGTGAAGGAATGTCATATCTTTGTCCTCAGGTCTCAGAGTTAGAATAATGAGGCAGTGATTCATTTTGAGAACAACAGCTTGTCAGATCTGGCCTTTCTGTTGTTGAAACAAAGTACTGTTTTATTGCCTAATGTGCTGGGTTGTGCTGAGATAATGTTCTTTACAGTAGCTGGTATGGGATATCTTCCATGGCGGTCCTGAATTCTCAGCTATCGCATCGAGGACCCATTGCCAGAGCTGGCTTTCCTCTGAACTGTAACAGTGTGCTTCTCTAGGGAGCTGGTTTTCTGAATCTAAGCTTTTCAGGGTAAAGTAGATGCTTTTTTTTCATCTGTGGCATGAGTATAATCCTTATTTAGTACAATGTTCCATATTAATGTATTACTACATTTATGTGTCTTTCTATTCTATTTATCTTTTGTCAACCTTTATAATTACACTTTTCCTTTGTATCAAAAATTCTATTTCAAGCGACTTCCTGTGAAATAAAACACCTCAGTGTGACTGGGGCTTTCACAGACTTTCTGAAACATTGGCTGGCTTTGGTATAGAACAATTAGTATAGACAGATTTTTCAATATGACTTTCAGGAACAGGTTGTACTATGTGGTTTGAGTCAAAAACCAGAAATCTCTAAATAGAAGCTTAAGTAGTTCACAGGCTGAAATTAAAGCAGAGAAGTGAGAAGCATCACAGACTGCAGTGCTGAGATCTGTTGCCCTCTCCTCAGTGACTGTGAAGCTCTCATCTAGGCACTCAGAGCGCAGGTACCAAACCATCACCCTCATTAATTCCGCCAGAGTACCCGCCCACCACAGCCTCCTGCAGCGATGCACAGCACACGGCCACACCGCCTCGTGCTCCACAGGTCAGTAAAGTTACTGGCTGCAGGTGGTGATTCACCGTGTTGTTATTCTTCCGTAATTCCAAAGATCCAGCCACCTTTTCATAAGCAGCCAAATCTGATGCTGCCTTTCTCCGAAGCCTGGAGACATCAAGGCCAGACTGATCGGTCAAAACAGGAACGGCATCGGTATTTTTTACTGCGGGTTTAGTACTAGTTTGTCTGGCAAAAGACAGTTTTGAGTCAGGTGGTGAAGAGGCTGGCAGTAATTCTGTCAGAGCCCAGCTCTGATTTTATTGTGGTGTTCGAGGTGTTGATAACGGATACCACCGTGGTCCAGGGCAAGAGTGCCAACCGAGTAATATTCACGCTCAAAAATGGCAGGAGCAGAGGGATGAATAAGAATTTTCTCTACGGCGGGATGTTGAGTTTTTTGTCTTTCTTCAGCTGATGTCATTATATTTTGCTCCCTGCTGCTTTCCTGATGATCAGATTTATAATTGTGACAACAGTTTCTAAAGACATTCTGTTGCCTCAGAATGAGACTGTACAAAGTTCTGCGTCTGTTTAATTTCTGGTTGATGAAGAATCTAAAGTAAACCAAAAGTAATGATTTATAGGCCAAGCAACTTTCGCCCTTTGTGATTATTTTGCTCTGCTTTATGCAGACAGACTTATTCTGAAGAAGCAGGTAGGGAGAGGCTTTAAATATCCACGATGAATCAAAAG
>NW_010426253.1:45555-49313 GCF_000710305.1 Buceros rhinoceros silvestris | reverse complement strand
GGCAATGGTCATCTTTTCTGAGTTCTGTGGTTTTAAGTTTTAGTATTTTTGCTTTCCTAAGACTGAGGGTGATTGTTAAGAATTAGTTTTGATTTTGCAGTCCTAATTTTTTCCACTTACTTCCATAGTGATTTGCTCCATCATTTTAGATGTTCTTATACAAAGTGCTCCAGCAGCACTGACAAGCTCTAACAAGGTTAGGAAAAAAAAGTGATCCTTTTATCGATATGAAAGCTGCTCAGAGTTCTCAGCCTGTCTCGGCAATCAGAAACCTGCTCAGAAATGCTGCTGCTACTGTGCACAAGAAAGTTTTTGGCTTATAAAAGGTATTTTAAAAACATACTCCTTTAATGTCCGAGTGGGGCGTAAGGATTAAGAAGCCCATTTCCATTAAAGCTTAGTGCCGTATTTAGATGACAATCCTACAATATTTTCCATCCTTTTGAAATGCTAGACAATCATTCAAATAATTTGTTGTTTCCTAAGATTTCTCACTCCTCATGACGGAAAAAAGCCACCTAGCAGGACTGTGAGATTTCCCATCCATGTCTTGAATGCCTCGGGAACGAAATCACGAGAGCAGCTGCTGAGTAAGCTCATCACTCAGGACTTCCCCCTCAGTTCTCAGACAACCAGTGAAACGCCAAAAGGTGCTCTGGACGTTTGCAAGGTCTGTGTCATTATGCCCGTGAGCCTCCTCCTCTGCCTTAGCTGCATTCAGGTCAGAGTCAAACCGAGCCCGAAGCAAAACGCAGTGCGGAATTTCCAGCTGTGAAAAGGAATTGCTTTCCCTGGAATTTATTACTGCAGGAAGGCAAGATGAACAAACCTGCAGCAGGTTTAAATAACTCTTTACTTTCAGGTGTTGTTGACTCAAATGTTAAAGGAATACTAACTCACCTTTAACGCATTCCGATGATACAATGTCCCTGCTGTAGTGTTACACTTTCTGTTGAAGAATCCGGTCCCGGAACAAGGTTGGACTGAAAGGTCAGTGGGATGGATGTGAAGTCGATTACAGCTGGGAGTGCAAATACCTCGCTAACATTTTCCTGTTGTTGAGCATAAACTTGTAAAGCTTGCCAGATCCTTTGGTGGTTTGCTCTTTTCTCAATAGGCTTTGAGAGATGCCTCCTCTGTCCCAGGGTGCCCCACTGCCTGCTCCGACTCAGTATAAAAAATCCCCTTTCTTCTCTAACCTCTCGAGTGAGGTGATGTCCCTTAACTACCATAATGGTGGTTGAAGATCCTCTATTGCTCTTTCTGCGTGACCAGAGGATGACAAAACTATTCTTGAGCGCTGCTTGGGTTGCAGTGAGATACTACCAAGTGAGGTCTGAACACTGAGGTGAAAAACTAGTTTGAAGTGTATTCAGCTCATCTAAAAATTATAAACTTTACTTACTTGATCAGGCTATGGTAAAAGACCATCTTTTGGAAAGGCTGTTTCTAGGCACACGAGCGCAGAAGAAACGTGAGAGGCAAGAAGGACGTGGTTGTTCACTCTCATAGTGTGGATATAGGTTTAGATTCCTTAGAATTAAGTTCATCCACTCAAACTGGTTGAAAAATTGCAGGAGATAATTACAGAAATCAGTAATCAATCTGTAGACAGGCCTATATGAAATTCCTTGTAGCTTCAGAAAAATGTCTTCAAAGCTAAAGTCTGCCACTGAACTTTTATTGACCCTTTTTTTTCCTTCGATATGTGATCAGTTGTCCCACAGGGCTGCTTTTAAGAGCGAGGTAAAACTGGAGCTGCAAGCACTACAGAGAACCCAGCAATCTCTGAGGGTCTGACTGAGCTAGCACTTAATATCTGTCAGAGGCACAGATTTTAAAGTGATTATGGAGAAATGAGAGCAGTGAAGAGAATCAGCCCAAGGATATAAACTAGGTTAGGGAGTAACAAGCGGAGAAAGGATTGTCTCATATCCTATGTAATATCAAGACACATCCCACCTATTCTGGGCTGACATTAGGTGTCCAGACTTTGTCAGAGGTGGCCAAGTCACCAAATCTGTTGCAAAAATTGTTGCACATGGCTTTCCTCTAAAACAGAGGAATCAAATCTGTCAAATCAAATAGATTTTCCCTTATTCAGTTTTTCTTTGCTTATTTTAAAGTGGTGGGAATAGACAGGACTTCCTTCAGGGAAAGTTCTTGCCTTTACTTGGACATGATTGCCATAATTTCTGTTCACTTCCACACGGAAAGTTACATAGGACTAAACACCCAGTGTCACTTCTAAATGTAATGGTCAGCTCAAACTCCTGAAGAGCTTTTCTTTTGTAAAACTGTGGCTAGTTTTTGCCTTCTCTTTCCACCACATCACCAGTCATGAAGTTTGTTTGCTCTGAAGTCAAATATCAGTCAAGGGCTCAACAGGGTTCATTTAATCAAGCTTCAGTTCACAAGAAGACAAGAGCTATTGCCTGTTCAAACCCAACATACTGCCAGGTAGGAAAGGGTGAATTATGTAGATAATAAATGTAGTGATCACTGAACCTATTACTTTTATAGCTAGATAATTCAAAAATAAATTAAACTCAAGGGGAGAATATTTTTACGGCGTATGTCAGAATAGATGATATCCCAGAAGCTTTTTATTACAATGGCTCAGTCAAATCTAGTTTCGTGATTTCACACTGTAGCTCTGAGTAATAGCTCAGATCGGTTCCCGCCTCAAAGGTTGTGTATCCCTCCTGATGCTATTGAATATTAGAAGACATTTCTGACACAACATTTCCTAAAGGCAACAAATTTCTATAACATATCATTCTTCAAAAAACATGCATTACCTTAGTTTTCTTTTCTCTTACAATTCACAAGAAGTTAAGATGTCCCAGAGAATGTGGTTTTGTAATACTACGGGCAACAATAAAATCCCACGACCTCATGCGCTGTATAATAACCAGTCTCAGGAAACGGTTTCTTAGCTGCCTGCTACAAACTTTGATTTCATTTCTCCTAAAGAAGTTTTCTCAACAAGCACAAAAAACACCAACCCCCAACAAATAAAAAAACAAAACCCCCAGAAAAATCTAGCTTTGACTTGCTTGCAGCTTTTTAAAATTTTTCGGCTTGATCCTGCTCAGCAGTGGTTTGAAATGTAACTGGCATTTTTTCCTCAAAACTGGGTTTTTCCAAACTTTTCTGGAAGGAGACAGAGGGATTTAGACTGGTTTTCTTTTCAGTCAATTTGTAATCATTTTCAGGGGGAATATTGACACGCTGAAAAACCTAATTTTCTTGAGTTTTGCAAATAGTATTTTCGCAGCTATTATTAACTCCTCACTCTACATGTGGTTCCTTTCTCTAGTGGAATAAAGTGAACAATGGTGCCTAACCATTTAACCTGCCTGTTTACAGAGACCCATTCGAAACCCTGATGCCTGTTTGACAGGAGTGATGAGAAATAATAGTTACAACTGAAGGAAACGAGAACTGTACTGTAGAACACCAAGGAGCTGCATGAGGAGTGGTACTATGGAAAGGTTTGTTCTTAGGTTTGACCAACTGGCCACGCAAGTTACAGGAGTTTTTATGGCTTTTAATATTTATCAGTGTACTTCCTTATTTTTCCTAATTTCAGTTAACCATTTTTTAATTTATATGATCTCACTGTATACAGTCATTCAAAGGTAGATCATAGATTGGACTTAATATCTCTCCGACTGTGGAGACAACTAGGGATAATGTCCGTCTTTTTCCACAGGTTGATCATATTACTGGCTTGTGGTTGGGGCTTTCCTGCC
>NW_010426253.1:36833-45459 GCF_000710305.1 Buceros rhinoceros silvestris | reverse complement strand
TTACGGGTTTGGGGTTGGACCTTCCCTGCCATACCAAAGTCATTCTCTTTCTCGGTTACCTCATATGGGTGGGCATTTATAGCAGCAGCAAAAATGTAATTAAGCATCAAATGCCCTTCATATGCCTACAGAATATTTCCATTTTCTTCTGTATCGACAGTGCTCCTAGCAAATATCACTGACATCAAATAACCTGGCTCATGTTTCGTTAAAAAAATACAGATGAAAATACTAAGATCCATTGCAACTCTCGTGCCTCAGGAGTTCTGGTAGAGAAGTCTCTTCAGGCAAATGTTTCCTTTCAGTGTTGTCTTCTGTCCCACCAAATAATTCACTTCTCCTCACCAGCAGCTCTCAATCCGTACCTTTGCTGGTTGCCTACATATTATACATTTCTTCCACACAACGTCCTCCTCCTCATCATCTTTTTTTCCTCTGTGAAATCTGTTCTTCAGGTGAAATAATCGGTTTCCTTCAGAAAACTGACAACACCAACATTTTCTGTAGAAACGGACAGGGTTTTCCAGTTGGCTCCAGTTCTTACCATTAAGTCACTCGCCTTGTTGGAACTCTAAAAATGCAGATAACGCTTTGAATAAGGTTAAAGTCTTCTCTCCATTTTGGCACAAAAGGGAAATATAACTGTTTAATTTTTTAACATATTTATTTTTATTAGTAACCTATGCCAAAGATTTTTGCACCAGTAAGCATCTGTCGCTGTTCCTTGAGGAGCTAAGACCTTGAATAAGTACTGGAAAACTTCACTGGTGATACAGGTGAATATTGATAGAGAAAAAAAATTATGCGTGAAACAGTGGCATGACATTGTAATCAACAGAAAACTGGAGAGGTGGTTAAGAGGCCTGCTTGATGGCAGGCAAAATGTTCAGAAATTATGATGGGAAGATTGATCTGTCCATAGATGAACTCCCCGCTCAGTATCTGAAAATTCTGAAGGGAAGAAATTTATTTTATGCTTCCAAGCACTGAATCAATGTTAAAAGTTTGAATTTAAAGGACGTGTAATGTAGTCAAATTAAAGCTGAAGGAAATAATTTCCAGATACATCCGTGTGGGAGACATGGCCGTCTACAAGACAGAGGAGAGATATTGCAGTTTGTCATCCTTAGATGCAATAATGTGTTCAAATATATTTATCCTAATTGTATTTTTATGCTTGCTACTGTAGATCACTTTTTAAGGCACTATCTATAACACACCAGTCTAGCACAGATTACTTTTACTGAGCAGAGTTGTGAAGGCATGAAAAAAGCTGTGATATTCTTTAATATTTGTTGAATAAAATGCCAGAAGGGAGGTTTAACATTTTTCCATGTGATGTTTTGAAATGCAAATTCATTTCTACAGACGTTGATTTCCAGAGGAGTTGAGAAGTTTGGTGAAAGACGAGACAGTCAGGCTGGCTACTGAAAGGAGTATGAGATATGAAAATAAGCACATAATAGGATAGAAATGTACATGACGTGAAGTTTTATTGGAAAGTCTGTGCCAGGTTCTCTCTATGTGATAACAAAACTCTTTGGAGCTGTTTCATAACACTAGGCTTGTTCCTAACATCTTAGTTCAGCTGTAGTTGTTAACTTCAACCCACCTCTTTTCTGACAGTCTGACTCCCAGTTACATTTGTCTTCTAAGGTTTGGTTTTGTTTTGTTTTGTCTTATAAGCCTGTTGTGAAGATCTCGAATTCCTGCAGTAGCGATGGCATGCTAAAGCAATTCTCTATTGCTCTTGAACTTACTTAAAATCATGACTCGAGCTTCAGAACACACTTGATCCCAAATACTCATCACTTGGACCCTGTTTTTTTATTAAAGAGGTGGTGAGGGGGCATCTACTCCAGTGGTTGTCAATTTGAAAGCTGAGTTTCAACACTGTGTTTTGAAGCAAACTTAGAAAAATCTTTTTTCATATGCGGTATTTCTGTAAGACATCACCTAGAACACGATTCTCTTAGCAAGTCCTAACACCTCCAGCTTCCCTGATTTTTAAAGGCAAGTAAACGGTTCTTGAGCATCTTTCCTTAGTCTCCTCTTCAGCTTCACTTTTTTATGTCGACGGTAGCAGCTGACGAGCCTGACAGACTTGCAAGTTCATTGGTACGGCATCTGCACACATGACTTTGGAGCTTATAAAATCACATCTTCCTTGAAGAGCATAATGCAGATAAACGCCACTGCGGAGGAGCCTGGTTGTTACAGCTTTTGGAATAAAGACTAGGTAACAGGGTCTGAGAAGTGCGTGGAAGGAGAAAGGGAAGGATGGCATTTTCCCTCCTCGTACACCACAGATAACGGCCCTTATAAATAAGAAACTGTAAATAAGGCCCTGGTTGGGCCAGGATCACCACCCAGCCATCCACCCCAAATTCTGTTACCTGGAGAATGGGATGGGATTTCTTCATCAGAGGAGTGTCTTTCACTTCGAGTAGAAAGCTGTGACATGAGTGTGCTCATCACAGAATCATCAGATCATACATGTCTAATTGTTCACTCCCTCGAGTAACACAAAGAGTTATTGGGATACCGGCTCGCAGAGGCTACGTGCCTCTGCTCTGTCCTGCTGCCTTGGTAGCATGGTTGTTCCTTAGATACCGACTCACATTTGTCTGGAAATTCAGTCCGACTTTGGCCTACAGCTCAGGAAAGAAATCCAGCATTCATTAAGGTTACTAATGATGGAGTTTGGATTCTGTGCATTTCTCAATACGTGTCTCATTAGATGGAAGTGTCATTTCTCTGGTGCAGAAAACACCACACTTGATATCATCTTGTAGGTAATTTCAGCCTGCGGGCTTCCTTCTTCCCTGATTCAAGTATCATCATCCCAGATAGATGAGATTTATTACTCTGGGAGGCTTTTTTCAGGAAACAGGGACAAAAAATAATTTATCATGCTGCCTTTCAGTAATGCCTTTTAGATGTGGTGTTAATTTCAGCTCTCTCTCTGTGCACGGTGAATCCTAGCACAGTTTCTCATAACTCTATCTAAAGGGTATAAGGGGCTTTTTTATTCGGTTTTTTTTGTCTTCTGTTTCTCTTTGTAAGTGATCAAACATCCTGTGATAATTTTTGGTTTTCCTTTATTGCTCTGAGTGTGAATACTCCAACAAATGAAATGGTTATTTTTGCCTTTTGTAACACTTCATATAATAGTTTTGAACTTCAATTAGGGGTACCAACTCAGAAGAACAAAAGTTCTGTTAGTTTGAAGTACACAATATAAATACTATCCCTTCTACTCAGACTGTGATTCCAGACATGTCCACCACAGATCTGAGGCCTTATTAAACTTGTGTTGCATCTTCAATGCGTTAGATTTTAATATTTGGACTGTCAATTCAATTACTTTGATTACATTCCTTAAAAGATGAGTCCTGGCTATTGTGGGTGTTGAAGTAACAAAACCTGACTGTTGGATAGCAACCATTATCGTGCAGTCCAGGCTAACAGAGTGTTGGTAACAGAATTTGACAGAAAGCTTAAATGTGCTTCAGGACTCCGAGATGGAAATCTGGTGCATTTCTAAAGCAAGGGGGTTTCAGAGCTCCATTGCAGAGCCACAGAAACACCAGCAGTTTTTCTATATAAGAAGTTAAATTAAGAGGGCAAAATAATCCTAGCTTTGTCTACAAGGAAGTGGGGTATACGCTTGACCATTCCTCTTTTTAAGTGAGATGTGGGGTTTGTGAAATATTAGAATAAACCAGAACAGAATAGAATAGACTATTTCTGTTGGAAAAGATCATCTAGTCCAATTAACTGACCAATTCAGGGATGACTAAAAGTTTAAAAAGCATATTAAGGGCATTGTTCAAATGGCTCTTATATGTTAACAGGCTTGGGGCACCAACCACCTCTCTAGGAAGGCTGTTTCAGTGTTTGAGGACTCTCTTCATAAAGAAACGTTTCCTAATATCCAGTCTGAACCTCTCCTGATGCAGCTTTGAACCATTCCCACGTGTCCTGTCCCCGGATCCCAGGGAGAAGAGGTCAGCTCCTCCCTCTCCGTCCCCTCCTCAGGAAGCTGTAGAGACCAGTGAGGTCACCCACCCCTCAGCCTCCTTTTCTCCAAACGAGTCAAGCCCAAAGTCCTCAGCCTCTCCTCACAGGACATTCCTTCCAGCCCTTTCACCAGCTTTGCCGCCCTCCTCTGGATGCATTCAAGGACCTTCACACCCTTTTAAATTGTGGGGCCCAGAGTCAGCACACAATACTCAAGGTGAGGCTGGGCCAATGCTGAGTGCAGCAGGAAAATCACCTCTTTTGACTGGCTGGTTCTGCTGTGTTTGATAAACCCCAGGATGACCTGTTTTCTCACCAAAATGTAGAAGGTTTTGCCTTAATAAAGCAAACCTATGGAGTTTATTTAGGTTTTCAGCCAAGTATTACAATATTTTTGTCACAAACCAAAATACCTCAGATGCGCAGACACAGTATTTCAGATGCGCAACCACAGTGCTTTGAGAAAGCTCACGATCTGGTGTTGTTCTCCTGCTCTGGGGCTCCAGCTTTTTTAGCTGACCTCTGTCTTTCATGATCCATCACTAAACTTCTCCACAGAACAACAAGGTAGTAATATGCTATGAGAAGACATAGTCTTTCTATAACCTAGTTTTCAGAGAAGACTGCAGAACCAAAGGTCAGTGATGTGTAATTCTCTTTTTAAAAATATATTTATTTCCTTCAATTTCAGTTTCTGAATTTTTTCTGGCAAGTTTTGACTTATGTTGTTTAAGACCTTCTCAGAAAATAAGTTCTTCCCCAGTAAGACCAATCAAATATCCTGACAATGTACAGAGCTCAGACTAAGATCTTAGCAAACCTATGCAAACCCCAAACGTGCTTCATTCTTTGGTTGTGGAAATCAGCCCATTTTGTTGGAGTCTCAGCTCACATGACTTTTAAAGCCTTGGTCTCGAATGGAAGTGAAAGCTTAAATTTCAGGAGATTTTCTATTCTTCTGTTGCTGCCTGCTGTGTTTCGTGGGGTTTGCCTGTTGTCACTGAGTGTACTCGCTGTGAATGCAGCACTGGTTGCTTGTGGGTACCTGCAACAAGGTTTGAGAGCATCTGACCATCACGGCGACTCCTTCAACAGTGATTTTATAGACTGAAACAAAGAAAAGGCAGGATAGATATGGAATGGTCTAGAAATTATTTGAATGCTGTTGAGGTTGCATAAGGAAAGATTTTACCCTTCAGCTGTTCATAATTCCATAATTTTTTTTTTTTTGGCCAGGTCCACAGTACTTTGATATTTTATCTCCTTGTATTTCAAATGTGTTGAGGTTTTTATTCCGAGTCAGGCTACAGATACAGGATTAACGTTCTGAAGCATCAAAAAAGCATTCCTCCAAAACAGCCCCCTCCAGAACACTCCCCTCCAACATTTCTGAAGGTATTTTCTGCACATGGGAACTGCCCTGTTATTTATTTATTTTTGTGTTGCTGGTCACGGTTCTGTTTTGCTTTCTGAGTATTTTCACTTTTGGAAAAATAACCATTACTGTGCTTACAGTTTCAAGTTTAGCCAGCAATACTTTGACAGCTGGGGTAAGGGTCCTGTCAGTGAGACACTCCTGCAGCTAATTTTCATCTCATTTGTAGTGGCTGAAAATTATTTCCATGGCCTCATGAAACCAAGCAGTGAAGTGGTTGTTTTTCTTTCTTGGTAGGTTTTATTTTTCTGTACTGTAATTTGCAGGAAAAGAAAAGAAATCAACAATTTTGACCTCACAGGCAAAAAAGTTGTTTGCTCCCAGAGTAACCTCTATCTGGGAAAAGCAAAAAAGTTCACAAGACTCGGGTCTGCCTGACTGCAACATGTGTCATAAGAAAATGACTGAAAGTCTTGCATAAACTGCAGTGATTCATTTTACCAGATGCTCCATCCACAGTGTTTTGATCCCAAACCTTCCTCTCCCTGGGCAGAGGTTCTGAGCCGTGTTTGCCTTCTTTCACATGCTTCTTTCTTGGTATGTGGCAGCTTTCCCGTGTGCCACCAAGCAGCGGAGCGCTGGGTGCCAGGCACGTGTGCTGTGCAGTTCTCCGGTTTGCGGAGATGCTACAGCAGTAAGGATGCTGCTGGTGGTACTCTAAGCCTGCTGCTCAGCGTCACAGTGTGGTTAGGAGAGGACAATTTGTGGCAAGAACCAATTTCAGTCAGCTTGGTGACCCCTAGAATGCTTGAAAAGAAAAAGAACTTTGCAATTAAGCAGTGCAACCTTCTTGGGCAAGGAATTTGGGTGTGATTATGGAACTGCAGACAGAAGCTGTTCGTACGACCCTTCCCCATCCCCTCCCGAGTTAATACCTTCCCTGTGTGATTTGCGAGCATGAACTAGAACCCACGTCCCCCACTCCCGGCAGAGGGAGGTGCTCTGTAACGTTAATTCAGCTGTGTGTATCTGCTGCTGCTCCTTCTGGGTGTGTTGTTTGGCCTTTAGTAGATGTCTCTGCAGACGAGGGATGGGCACCGAGCGCGTCTACCCCTTCGCTCCCAGTACTGTTCATCCAAAGCAGAGGCGGTGGGTTTGATCACAGGCTATTCGTACCTTTAAGAGCAGCAACAGATGGAGATTTTTAAACCCGTTATATTAAAAAAGACAACCAGATCATCTGTGTTTTGGCCAGTGCCATATTAACTCACAGCTATAATAGACCACCACTATATCCAACATTATGTATCATTTTAGACTATTTTGTGCTTTTTATTTTCTACTGAACTTTAGGAAAGTGAACTTGTTAACAAGATTTTTTTTTCAGAGAAAAATGGTGTCAGACCTTAAACTTTAAATCTAGGCTTGTGCTTTTTTTTGTTTTGTTTGTTTTAAATACCACTTTACATTAACTGCTGTGCACTATTTTGTTTGTTCTTTCCACAAATGTGTGAACAAACCTCTATGTTACTTTTCTGAGTATTATGTAGTTTCAGCGTTTCATAGGCTCTGTCTTCAATTAAAGTAAAATAAACAATATTCCAGGATGTTAAGAGAATAAGCACCACCTAGTAATGTAATAGTCCAGCCTTTAGTAGTGAAATTATATTTTTCACTTTTTTTTATATTCTGTTGCAGTTAATCTTACTCACTCTTTCTACATCTACTGCAGAAGAGAACCCAGCAGTCAACACACGCCTATTTCTTGCCACGGTGTCGCATCCTCTTAACAGGAGTTGTCTTCCTACCTAATGAAAGTGTTGAAAGAAAAATATTTAATAGCCAAACTCTTAAATACATTATATACAATAGATGCTTCACTAAATAGCAAAGTCAGCCTCCAAGACTGGGCCCTAAATGTTGGCAGGGCCTGTGCACATGCACACAGCTAGGAGGCAGCTCTTGACACGCAATTTTTGACACAAATAAATGAGACCAACAGAAAATCAGTGTAGAAATTAAGGCAGAGGGCCAGTAATTATTGCAAGTTTCAAGATCAAAACCAAGGTCATGTTAAAAATTCCTAGTGTAGTGTCCCAATTATAGCATGAGTACTTAATTTTTTTTTTTTTTTGTTATTTTGGAAAAAGATTTCTAGAACTCAGATCAACTGCAAAACTTGAGCCTTTTGCTAGCATTTTCCATGGACTCTGACATGTAACTCAGGACTGCACGGGCTCTTCTATGACTTGCTGAAGGGCCGTGGATGCTGCAGGTCCTTGCACCACCTGCCTAAACACATCACTGCGCCAGGCTCACGTCAGTATGGCCAGGTGGCTGGAGCTGCAAGAAAACTCCCGACGGCTTCTGACGAACTTCTGCACGTTGCAGCTGTGAGAAGGGCAATGTATCCTTGATCTAAATTGGTGAGGTGAGTTTGGAAACCTCCCTCCAAAGAGTGCAAAAATGCATGATGAAAGTCCCGGCAGCACAGTGCATGTTGCAGCAGGTCTTACCCAACTGCGACCAGCCAAGGTTTGCTTGTGTGCCGTGTCTGTTCATCAGGGACTTCCGAACATCGAGCTGTTTACTTAAGAGTTGATAAACGGTCTCCACCGTCTTCTCCTCTTCTTCCCTGCTTGGTACAACAACTACAGTAAGACAAAATTGCTGCAGACTTGCTCCCAAAATGAGCCGTTCTGAGTTAACTCCCGTGATTTAAATGCAGTTCTGTAACTTCTCGGCATTAAGAGTGAATGTCTTGACAGGAGATTTGGTTCAGTAGTTACAGTCTGTCGCAGTCAGCGGGATTTCTGGGAGAGCAAAGAGTTGCTGAGCATTATGTAAATGAGCCAGAATCAGCATACAGTTATTTAATAACTGTGTGCACCAGTAAGGAAGAAAAACTGTTGGTGGCTATAAAGGCTTATAATTAACACTGATGGAAAGAAATGGAGTAAAGGGCAATTTAGGTTAAATGCTAGAAACAGGCCTAATGGTAAGATCTATCAAACTCTTTAATAGCTCACTGAGAAATGGAGGCAACTTTCAGTTATTACACTGGACTGGACAAAGCACTGGAATATGTTAGAGGAGCTCATTCAGAAACAGTGTGCTGGATAGTGACTTTTCAGACTACGTGAATATTTTTTTCTTTTAAAATCTTGTTACCCAGGCTGTAGGTTTGGGCAGTCACTTCCCTTTTGCCTGATGATTTCAAATCCTGAG
>NW_010426253.1:30899-36713 GCF_000710305.1 Buceros rhinoceros silvestris | reverse complement strand
AAACATCATATGTAACTTAAAAAATATAATTCTGAGGATGCGACAGGTACAAAATTTCAGTTCACTTTAGAAAGTCAAACAGAGGAGATCAGAAGTTTCAGAAGAAATCTAACCTAAAACCTTTCAGATAAAGTTGAGAAAGATGCAAGCTCATATACAGCAAGGAAAAGGTTGGAGTGGGAAGTAGGAGGATGGGAACAGGCTAGACAAAGTTGTACTTCATTCCCTAATGGTTCACAGAATCACAGAATTGTGGAGGTTGGAAGGGACCTCTGGAGGGCTTTTGATTCTCTCCAAGGATGGAAACTCCACAACGTCCCTGTGCAACCTGTGCCAATGCCTGGTCATCCTCACAGTCAAAAAGCGTCTCCTGTCGTTCAGAGGGAGCCTCCTGTGTTTCAGTTCGTACCCATTGCCTCTGGTCCCGGCACTGGGCACCACTGAAAAGAGCCTGGCTCTGTCCTCTATGAACCCTCCTTTCAGGTATTTCTATACATCAATAAGATCCACCCTGGGCTTTCTCTTCTCCTGACTAAACAGTCCCGTCTCTATCAGCCTTTCCTCCCATATGTGCCCATAGGGTGTCTGTTTTTCTGAAAACAAGAATAAAAAGAAGGCAAAGCAATTAGGGAGTGATTTCTGCATTCTGTGGTGCTCGAGCTGAGGCCCAGGAGCATTGATAGTGCTTGTTGAGGTACTATTTACTCTGCGTATGCAGGTGATTAGAGTCAGCTCAGTAAAATCGTTAGGCGCTTTCCTTTCAAGTACTGTACATCTAGTACCTGACACAGCTCGGTGCAGCTTAAGTGATGGCAAACGCATTGATCCCGTGAGCAGGTCAGTCACCACCTGACCAGGGATGGATGAGGGCAGCCCCAGCAGCCTCCCAGGGTGCACAGCATCCTGGGCCAGGAGAGGAGCCATGGCACCACACTGCAAGTCAGTGAAGATCTCATGGATGAGGAGGGAGTGGGAATCAGTTGTTTTGCGGTGGTTGTGTGAGACTTGATAGGTTTGGAAGTTACATTTGAAACATTGGATTGGAATCTGATTTTGACTGTTACCGTGGCACAAGATCATTACTAATGGTTATACTCTGGAGACTCCAAAATCTGTATAATGACTCACAAGAGTGACAATACCAACAAACATACAATGCTGATATGGTGGATAAAAGACACGTAATACAGATGCCTATGTATAAACATCATAACTTGCAAATAATCCGTGGTACATGTGTCAGAGAAAAAAGCTAGTGGTGCATTCTCAGAAATACCGTGTCTCAACTCCAGTGGCTTAAATAATATTAGCACACGATCTATTCGCCTTCATGGTAAGTAAAAGGATTGTCTTAGATACAAGTTTAATCTTTCCTTGCTGGCGAAGTGAAAGCCCTTGAGGATATTTAAAGGGGACAGCGTGTGACTGAGAACTGCTCCTGGTGTGCTGAAGTAAGGCTCTTCTCTGAACCCCATTCTGCATAAATAAACACAAAGTTCTCTTCAGGGTTGGAAGCAAATGTCAAAAACTAGGAGTGAGTTTCTGTTGGCAGGAAGCTGAATGGGGTGGACTCATTTAACTTTCTCAAGGCTTCTCTAATCAGGCACTTGTTCTTTTGTTTTGATGCCAGTCTCCAAACAGCACTTGAGCGATGGAGAAGAGGTGAAGTGAGGCTCTTGTTGAGAAGGACACTGGTGCGTGTTGCCATGCAATCCACAATGGGAACACTGTGATAATCTGCCTGATCTGGGCACGGAATGGGGAGACCAGGAGCAGGCTCTGAAACAAACAACGACTGTAATTAACATTATGAAGTAATTAGTAAGTAAGTTTATTCAAGCTGGCTGGAAAGTTTTGGGGAAACTCTGGGCATGTCCTACCTGTGCTCCAGAAGATCATAAAAGTCCCTTGGTCCTCAGGGCACTGGCCTCACTTTCACTAGTGAGAGAAAAAAATATTTAAGTGGGATCGCCAGAAGTGGAAACTGAAATATTTTTGCTACCTTACAGGGGAAAAGGCTATATCTGTGTGTCCGGCATCAATGTGAGGTGATGGAGTGAGGCTTGAGAAGGATGAGTGATAAAGCTGAACACGTAGGTCTGAAGGCTGAGTTGCACAATTGTGTGTAACCCAGTTCCTTAAGAAATTACAAAATACAATTTATCCCATCTTGTGAAATAGACAGATAATATTTGTTCCTTCCTCTTTTATGATTACTGCTTTAATTGGGAGTATTCACCCTTGCTTTCTTAGAACAACAAAGTGTCGGGATAAAAAAATCTACTATTATACTAAATAAAAGGTTCCTAGAAGAAACTTTCACATGAACTGTTACTTCTACAGACCTGCCACCAGTTTGCTGTGGGTATCTATGAGTAATTCTGCAGAAGATTTAGAAGCAGCATTTCAGTCCATACATAGTCTCTACGTAGACATGTTTGTGTTCGTGTGTGGTGGGAGGGGTCTTATGGACATAGTTTGTCTTTACCATGATTATAAAGAGAAAAATGAAGTGCCAGAGAAATGCCTTGAGGGGTTTGGTAAGCAACAATGCCATAGAATAGTGAATAAATAAACATAAACAGTTCCACATATAAGCACATGTATTTATTATTCATAACAAATAATAGAACCTGACAATAAATCAAATACAGAGCGATACAGAATAATTATTTCAGTATCAGCAACAGATAATACTGAGCTTATGGTGATGTAAAATATTGAACCATGACTTTGACCTCTTGTGCCTAACATATAGTTGCCCAAATTTAATGTTCCTGAACATTAAATCCAATGATTTGCAAAGCCTTAAGGATTTCACAGTGATGAACTCTACCATATGCTTTTTTCAAAGGCCGGTTTGGCCGGGCCATCAGTTTACATGCAGATTAAACTGGCAAGTGTGAGCAAACTTTCAGAATCAAGCAAAATAAATGTGAAATCCTTGGCACTACTTTTGGTTATCTTCTTATAATAGGAAAGTTATACAATACGCAGGATAAACAGGTAATACATGAAATTCCCATTTGGAACAATAGCTGGAGTAGCAGAAAACTCTCCTGTTACGGGTTGTTGCTACGAGTTATTTTACATACAAAGTGTTTCACTCATCTCTGGCTGGCAAGTTTTCTTGGCACTGCTAGTATTTACTAATTCTCACTAATTCTCTAAGCGAACGCTGAGAAGTATTTTCCTCTCTAACTGCTTATGATTTACTTGCTTTTGGCACCAGAAAATAAAAAAGGCAGATTTCTAAATACACGTTAGAGGTTTGGGGCCCTGGAAATGGATGGAAACAGGCAGGAATGAACAAACACAACAAGACTTAGCTGCTAAGGAAGATGGTTAGAGAAACCCTCCTTCTGCAGCAGCTGATTATCCCACAAGACGGTAATAAAAGTCTTGCTGCTCTGACCACGGACAATGGAGTGAAGCAGAACAGATATGGGGCTGTAGGAAAACGTGAGGTGTCTGTGACGGTAGGCTTCAAACCAGGGTCAGGAAGTCATGGATCCAAAAACGTGCTTTATTACTATTGTGCGTGTATCAGTGTATGTAGCAGAGATTTACGATGTATAAACGGGTTGGTGTCAAATCTCCTGCTTTTGCATTGAGATGTCAATCTCTCTCTGCCAGGAGGGAAAGACCATTTGCACTCAGAAGGTTGATGAACTGCTTATATCTGGTTATGGATGGCTTCCCTTAGCCAATAACGCCTTCTAAATTTATGGGTATTTGAGGAAGTTTCCCTCAGGAGAAAGCTGAAAGTCCTGACTGATCTCTGTTCTCAGAAATCTTGAAGTAGATGCTGGGAAAACAGACAAACCTGAAAAATCCCAGGGAGAGATCTAGGCTTAGAATTTACCTGTGTCCTCCTCCCCCTAGTGTCTCAAACCTGAGCTCTATATGAGAGCAGACACGCAGCTGAATACTCTAAAGAATGTGGATAACTACTCAATGCGACTTCTAGGGTACTTATGGGGAAAGGGGGAGATGTTTGTACCTAGACGAGGTGAAATACGTTAGGTAATACAGCTTCTCTGTGGTGGGAATATCTTCAAGGGATGAGACTCAACAGGGACTCCCTGATGATGGAAGACGCTGCCCTAAATTCAAGGGTTTACAACAAGTTTGGAGGTAGTTTGCTGCATTTAGGAGAGCTATTGAAATCTAAGATTTGGCATTAACTGTTAAATTCCTGGAAAAGGTTTGCAGGCTGAACAGGCAACGCGTGTTCAGAAATTAGGGCAGAAAGGATTTTAGTTCCCTCAAGTGAAGCTTGCTTAGCCATCCCAGTAGACACCACAGTGATAGAAATTACCAGGATCCTAAAAAAGCACAACAGATATTTCGTAGGATAAAGTGTTGTCTGGAGGGGAGAAATTGGAAGTTTGAAGAATAAAATAGATGTCATAGCTCAGAGGTGATAAAAAATTTAAATTAGGGGAAAAATTCACACAGAACAAGAAAGAGAAAAAGAAGGTGGCAGTTAAATGGACAGCAAGGAAACTGAAACATTAACTATAATTAAACAATTCTCAGGGAGAAACAAGAAAATTAAAAAAGACTGAAGTGAGGAAATCAGTGATTGGTTAATGTTAATCAAAGCAGCTAGGGGAAATCAATAAATGCATCAGGGCGATACATCCTAGAAAGAAGAAACTGCACCACCATGAATACAAATGACTCAATAAGAAAGAAGACAGTGAATAAATGCTGGGAGTCTAAATAAACAGAGGGTGAGTTATGAAAGAGCAGGTGTAGGAGTGCTTGGAACCGCCGTGAACATGCTCATATTGAGACATCTGAGACAATATACAATTCCTCTGGTAATGGTAAACAAAACCCATTAGCACTGAAAAGTCATTAAACACCGAGAAAGGAGCAGCTGAGCAAGACTTTTGGCAGTGGATAGACACCGCCTGCGTTCCTTCTGTGTGGAGTTGTTCACCAAAAGGACAGTGTGGCTGCGGCAGCTTTTTTATTCTTTTGCGTTTCTGTCACTTTTTATTCATCATGACGTGAGTGAGAGGAGGATCTGTAAGAAAGGCAGGAAAAGTCCAGCAAAACAGAACTTTGCTCTGTGTCATTGCTCATTCCCTGCAGAAATTTTTTAATGGCACTTTATGAATATTGGCATCTAACTTAGTTCTTACAGGGAATGGATAACTCCTGCTGCAAAGCTTCTTTAGATGTTCAATGCTAATGGATGTGGGAAGAACAAATAAAATGAACTATAAATGTTTTCCAAATTTAAATTCCAGGATGAATACTAAAATGAGAACAAAATAGACGCCAGGCCATGTTTAGTGCTACGTATCTTAAGGATGTAATGAACTTACTTAAAAGCTGTAAACTTTGTTTTGCCCTTGCAAATTATGTTGCCCTTGCAAATTATGTAAGGAATTTGCCACATCTCAAGAACCTTTACAGGGGTGGGTTTTTTTAGTTTTGGAGTTATTTCCTCTGTGAATATAAGAATGTAGGACTTTAGGAGACCAGTTCTAGGAAAAAAAAAATAGGTTTAGCAGACTAAGGAGAGTCTTTTCTTAGATGACTCTAATAATTATAATACGATAGTAATTCTTCCCTCGTTGTACCACAGATGCTTGCCTGGGTTATCCAGAAGGCAGAGGAGGCAGGTCACTAACTCAGAAGAAACCTGTGTTCTACGATCAACCAACAGAGAAGGCAGATTTCCCAAAGCTCTTCCTTGAGAACAATATGGAAGAAAGCGTGAGGGATGAGGGAGATTGAATTGCTGACCTCCAAGATTTCCATAATATTGTCCTGGTGTGGCAGGGACAGGCTCCC
>NW_010426253.1:27720-30694 GCF_000710305.1 Buceros rhinoceros silvestris | reverse complement strand
CAGGTGGAGCCCAGACCACAGACATCACACCCAGGATAAAGGGGGAAGTTGAGGAGGGTGGAGTTTCTTCCTGCTCCACCTCTTTGTTCTCCGGCTGCTTCTGCCCACCCCTGGAGGGTCTCTCTCCCCATCCTGCTCCTGAGGAGCTGCTCTCCTGTTTGCTGTGGCCGCTGACCATTGGCTGGGCTGAGTATCACTGTCTGCACTTTCTCTTGGCATTGGGGTCAGTTGGGCTGTTCCATTAGAGCTGTTTTCATGTCAGCCCGGGGGTCTCCTCTCCTTTTGCTGTTCTTATCCCACTGTGTGTACGTGTGTGTACAGAAACACAACATATGACACTTGGAAATACAGCAGCAAGGAGTAAACAATGAAATGGAATGAAAATGGCAATAAAAAAGATAAAGACATGTAACAGCAAGATCAGATGCAAAGTCTAGTGGACATGGTGAGGAAATGACTGACGTGTACTTTAGTCATCTTATGATGTTATCTCCTGTCTTAAAGAGTATCTTTTAAGGGTGTAACAACTGAAATACTGCCTTTTCCTTTCCTTGTCCTCTTCAGAATAAGGGTTAGCAAACTCTCTTTGCTCTTCCTCTCTCTCTCAGACTGACTTTGTGCAGTCTGATTTTTCCTGGCCGTTATTCTGTGTCCAAACAAACATAAGGACACCGAACAACAAGCTTCTGTATGAAATGCCTGGAGAAGTCCTACCAGACCTAAAATTTGTGAAGGGAAAAATATGAATCCGTTGGGTTACTGCTACCTGAGGGTGTAACTCTTGCAAGAGCACAAGCTAATGCTCACTGTGTGCTTTTACAGGGATACACCGGGGCAAATCTCCCATTCACGCGGGGATCCAGCCCTGGTGGAGGGTGAGTGATGCATACAGAGCCTAGTGTAGCCCAGGTTTAATTTAGCATCTGCTTGATGTTGCAAATTAATCAGTCTTCACCTTGAACAAGCGGATGTGTCAAATAAAATTCATGTAATACACTGATTGCAGACTAAGTAACAGGAAATCATTTAGGCAGCCAAATATAAAAGGTTAGGTGAAAGCTACTCATTTCCACGCAGCTGCTGTGAAGACAACTAAAGACAGGTGTGACTGCTTGCTATGAAACGGAAGAAAACTTTTGAATCACTTTGACTCTAAAAAGTTGTTAATCTTGGTGGTGTGGAAGTAAAATAAACCTGCTTATGATTTCTGACAACTATATATGTTTTTTCAATGCCAAGCCCAGCATTTTCTTTTATTTCTAGAGATATGTACCACAAGTTTTTAAAATTCTGTCAGTTCTATGCAAATCACCTTTCATTATTTTCGTACCGGAAGAAGTTTGTGTCAGTTACAGGTGTTACATGATGTAGCTAGTAGCTATTTGTTCTTGGATATATCAGTCTTGGATTGAAAAACAAATGGTGATTTTGTTTCTGTTGTTTAATTTTTACCATGATGTAGCTAGTAGCTATTTGTTCTTGGATATATCAGTCTTGGATTGAAAAACAAATGGTGATTTTTGTTTCTGTTGTTCATTTTTAACCCTGTTATTCTAATACTGGATAATACTAATCTATTCTTATCTAATAGTACTAATAGATAATACTAATTATTCTAATACCAATAACTGACAGCCCATTTCTCCCCACTGTTGAGGTCCCTCTGAAACGCAGCACAACCCTCTGGTCCCTCAACTGCTTCTGCAAGTTTTTACTGATGGAACAGAGAAGACCATTATCACTTGTATGTGAGTTGCTGAAGGTTATCTTGACTCATATATTTGTGCAGAATAAGAACAAGAATCACCTGGTGCATGATACGTGCGTTATTCAGTTAGACAGCGGGCTGGAAGTGAGGCAAGATAAAGATCTGACTCGTGAATTATTGAAGGGAATGCATATGGTATTCCTCTTATCTTTATTCAGAGTAGAATTACAAGTAACTTAAATTGGATATTTTTTTTTCTCCAGTTTTGTCACTTACAGGGTGAAGAAAATGGAAATTAATGAACTGAAAGTAGGGGAATATTTTGGTGCAGACTGAAAAGTAGGTTAAACAAAATTAAATGAGATGGGAGGAGGAAGGAGGAAAAAGAAAACTATTTTACTTAAAAAAAGGGGTTGGCAGTGGTTCTCTTGGTTTCAGCATATCTGATAGAACTTACTCTCTTTTTAACTTGATAATTTGAAATTAAATTTTGAAAAGACTTTCCAATTTGGAAATCAATTTCCAAAACCACTTTCAAGGAGACTTTGCAGAAAAGCAGAACTTTGTTTTAATGAAAAAAAGTCATGTTCAAAATGAAAACTAAAAGCAAGACTAAATATTATTCAAAAATCGCCAAAAGCCTGTTATTTAGACACAGGTTCAGCCCCAAGCCCCTCTTGCTCTCAGATACTTGATTCTGAACCTGAGAAAACATCTGCTTTCATCCAGTGAAACATCTGCTTTCACTGCTGTTACTAGTTTAATGATAGCCTTCCACAATAAGTCTGCTTAGAAATTTCCTTTTTTTTAAGTCCTCACATATCCATTTGTCAAATAAGCACCATTATAACATAGCACGTGCTGTATTTGAAATCCTAATTATGCCAGACGTTGATGGAAATTCCATTCTCTGTTTTATTGGGCTCTTCCTTCCACATGTACATACCATATTTCAGAGCACAGCAGGACTGCATAAAATAAAAGGGCTGGGTACTGGTTAATATTGAAGGCTATCATTAGTGAGAAGGAAATTAATTGGATTATGCATTCTGTGCTGTTGGTTCTTATGGAAA
Source organism: Buceros rhinoceros silvestris (assembly GCF_000710305.1). Lineage (NCBI taxonomy): Eukaryota > Metazoa > Chordata > Aves > Bucerotiformes > Bucerotidae > Buceros > Buceros rhinoceros. The sequence continues at coordinate 27,913 of NW_010426253.1, read as the reverse complement.
CACCGGAATAAAACAGCAGGCTTTCTAGAGAAGGGAAAAAAATCATGTAAACAAAGCATGAAAAACCTCACCAGGAAGCATTAAACTCTTGAAAACTAGGAAGAAATTAACCATAATTGCCAGCCTGCTGGGGAGGTTATAACCACAGCCTCTTACATATTGCCTGCGCTTTCGCAAGGAAACGCACCTCTTT
>NW_010426253.1:19752-27625 GCF_000710305.1 Buceros rhinoceros silvestris | reverse complement strand
AATTGGCTGCCGATGCCCAGGTAACGGCAGAGGATTCCTGTAGCCAGGTATTACCCAGATGGAGAATCAGCGGTGGTTATTCCACTGAGCTCGGTGTAAAACGGGTGCGTGTCCCCGCATAAGGCTGCTGGCTCCTGTTGGGATTTGTGAGCCAAGTGGCAACCCGCTTTCCGACGGCCGGCAGCACCGCTGCAGCCGTGAATGCTGCGCCAGCATTTTCCTCGTGTTTTATTGCCCAAGCCTGCTGGGACGAGGCTCTCTTTAGCACGTAAAGACTTGCACACACCGCTGGTTAGTGGCGGTCTTTCCCTCTCCGCTCTCTCACATCCAGCCCATATCTCCCTTATTGACAGCCACGAGCTTTGAGCTTTCCTGCTCCAAAACCCCCCCTCCCAGTGGTGAGGCTGCCTGAGCTGCAACCTGACCACCACCAGCTTTTGGCCTGAGGAGCCTGGCAGAGGGACGCGGTGGGGTACTAAGCTGGGGGCTGGCAGCCTTGCAGTTCCCCTTTCAGAATTTCAGAGAAATTTCTGAAGCTAAAAGGCTTCAGGTGTATTTTCTTTAAATATTTCGTCCCTGGATGTATTCTTGTTGTATTCTCTAGCTCTGTTATGCATTCTCCACAGTGACCACAGCACAGGAGTAGTGAGGATGCTTAGTCCCCTGTGACTGGGCACCTGACAGCTGCCTCCACCAAACCTCCAACACTCCTTTTGGTGACTATGTCTTTTCCACAGTTAAATCTTCACACCTCTTACTGTGTGGAGAGTAACCCCCTCCTTTGTGCTCAGCTTATTAATCTTACAATAGTTAATTTGCTCAGTCTTTTTTAGCCTACTGCTGATAAATTCAGGTAGTCTTCAGATTAAATTATTCTCACTGCAGAAATGTTTTTCAAATGCCTGTCAACTGCTACACCTGTAATACTGTGTTCTGGTTTGATCCCCACTCCACAAAATAGATGTGGACAGGCTGGAGAGGGTCCAGAGCAGGGCCACAAAGATGATCAAAGCTCTCGGAAGCTGCCGTATGAGGAAAGACTGAGAGAATGGGGTTTGTTCAGCCTTGAGGAAAGAAGACTTAGCAGAGACCCTATCGCCATGTTCCAGTATTTAAACGGTGGCTACAAAGAAGATCAAGACTCCCTTTTTACAAGGAGTCACATGGAAAAGATGAGGGGTGAAAAATCTAGCAAGACTAGCCTGCAAACATCTACCAGAAGGATGCATCCAAATGAACTTCTAAAATTTTCCTTTTTCTGTACATCATTTTGTATGTCTTACAGGTATATCAAACTGATCCACAAATTTTTAGTATGCTAATTGCTGTGGTATCTAGAACGCACATAAAATAACAAGAGGTTAGTCAAGCTTGCTGTTATTCAGCAAAACTACCCAAAGCCTTTGAAGAGCATCCCAGTTGAGTTCTTCAGTTTAAAGGCATGTAGATTTAGTGAGTTACATTTGGGCAGTGCCCAACGTAGCTGATAAAAGGCTTTTTAATGCATCACAAGGTCTTGCAGCCTGGTCTAAACTGGAGCCTGCAAGACACATAGGCCATAAACACCTTCTGAAATCTTACTTCTCTTTGGAAAAGTCAGCAGAAGGAAACGTACCCCATCCCATGACTCTTCCAAAGAGAAGTGAGTCTGAAACTTCTATTGACATCATTTTTCCTAAGGTATTTATTTTGGCGAATCACTTGATTAGCTCTTTGCAAACAAATTGCATTGCAGATTAGTATGACAATACGTATTAACCTGCCTTCTCCACTCGAACCTTCCAAAGTCTGCTGGCCGCTGTCTGAACAGGGAGATTTCTCTCTGCCCTTGCTGATTGTGCCCTGGCTGGCAACAGTCTCTCTTTCCAGGGGAGAGTCAGCCAGTCTAGAGGGAACAGCCTGGACCCTAAAGGCTGCCCAAGTCTGAAAGGAAGCTTAAACCAAGGATTACAGTATTTGGGTTTAATTTATCCACATATATACACATATATATATATATACACATATAGCACTTGGAAGCAGCATTTAGGATGTGATTTTTCTGCCTGTTTTTATTATACAAAATAATTTATCAATTGTAAGATGCTTCCTGAAACGGCTGGAAGCCAGGCTGTTCATCCCACTGGAAATTCTAGAATTTCAAAGCCTTATTGCAAACTGGATGGAAACGTGTCTGGTTTTTAATTAACGAAGGAATAGAAGTCTTGGGTGTTTGAATTTAGGAACAATATGCATCTGGTGATAAATTTTAAATAATTCCAGGACATTAGAAGGTTCCATCATTTAAAAGGTGGAAATGTTTCTAAATTTCATTTAAATTGTTATAACAAAATGCACTTTTTTAATTGTTTCATAATCTTTGCATTAAAGATTCCACTCAATACTCCTCTTAGTTTATTCCATTTTAATTTCTTTTTTGAGATATGAAGGATGCAAAACTCATTAAACCAAATTTTTTTCACAACGTGGAAAAAATATTTCTAATATTTGTGCCAAGAACAAATGTATTAATAACAGTTGGCTGACAATAAATACACAATCACGAGACTGTTCTAATTACAAACAACATGTCGTATATTCTGCAACAGGTTAATTTGCAAAGCCTGGCTTGTCTGGCTCAGTTTTCAGCTCAGTTTGAGGCTGTCCATCACATGTCTTTCTAGGAGAAAGATGATACTAATTTTGATAATGAGGGATGGATGCTGGCTTGTTTCAAGGGCCCCAAGCACATCCCAAATGTCTTAGTGCTTTTAACAGCCAAATAAAATTCTGTCCCCTTTACCACAAGGTCATTTATCACATAATTTTTATCAACAGGTTATATCTGGAAATGAAGTTTGATTAGATTAATGGGTAGCTTGTCCCAAACCCTTTGATTTTATAGATTATTTCGCATTAGATACCATACACTAAGTAAATAGCATTGCAATCTTTACTGGTTAAGTCATGTCGTTATCTATAGGAGGTTTAATTGATCTTCAAAAGCAATCGTCTCCTGAAATGTAGATTCAATTAGACAACTGAGAAGCATAAGATATAGGAGGTTTAATTGATCTTCAAAAGCAATCATCTCCTGAAATGTAGATTCGATTAGACAAATGAGAAGCATAAGACAGGTCAGAAAGAGTTATAAAGGCAGGAATGTGCATGGTGGAAACAACCTGGGATGTCCTACCTGACAGATACCTGGGCCATGGGTCTGGTCTTCATGAGGGAACTGATATTTCAAAGACAGAGAAGAAAAAAAAACCAAAACGAGAAGCCTTTTTAGAAACAGCCAAATCACTGACAACACATTGTTAGGAAGCTTTAAATCCCAGCTGGTTCAACTGAATTAATGGTTTGCTTTCTTTTTTGCCAGGTAATTAAGCCGGCATGAGCAAAACAAAACATTCAGAAGGAAAATGAAAAAAATCTTTCTTTTCTGGAATTGCTGGTAACTAAAAGAGGTGTTACATAAAACATCTCTAAAAGTTTTTGAAGATAATTAGGTCTCTGGTGTTGGTGGGAGTACTTTGTGCTTTCAGCTGTTCTGAGGATCATCTAGCAGTGACTAAGAGAAAAGTGGACGTGGGTCGCTGTGCCACATGGTTTTCAGTGATACCACAGCAAACAAAAGGGGAACAACTCAACAACAAATCTTAAATCTGTTCTTTTGGGGTTTTTTGGGTTGGTGGCTTTTTTTTTGGGGGGTGAAGCATTTGTTCAAACTAAGTAATGTGATTCTGCAATATTTGTTTCCATCTCTTTTTTCTTTAGATGGAGTTCTTTATGGTCTAGGGATTTTTTTTTGTGTTCAGGTCACTGTTAATAGAAACGTAAGAGATTATTTGAGACATGCAGGTTTACATCAGGCTTAAAAAGGTGCATATAAGCATTTGCTATTATTTCCAACAAACCTGTAAAGATGTGTTAGGCAGAGCTGAGTGCAGCTTAAAAAGACTGGTTTAAACAATCATCAAAAACATCAGCCTTGCCGGAAGGTAAGTCAGAACTGACGTTTTTGTTGGCTTTAGTAGATGCTAAAGAAGGATTAGTTAAGAGACATTTATTACATGCTCATATAATGACTCTCATTTTTAAATGAACCACATGCATCTCAGGTCTATAAATACATATTTAAGTGGTGGCATTGACTGTCTCGGTGGTGGGGAACACACACGGTGCTGTGCCTGAACGCTTCCCGTAAATTACCAGCCGTCTTGCCTAAAGTTGGCATCTGAGTGAAGCAGGTAAGTAATAAATAGCCCTCGCAGGCTTTGTGAGGTTCAGAAATAAATTTGTGGTCTGTGCTAAGGGGGCTGTTGGAGCATTTTCATAGGAACAACAGTTGTATTAATTCAGACCCAGTGAGGCCACTCGTTGTGACAGACAGTAAAGTAAGACACGGACTATTGTGCGCAGAAGCATGTGCTCCTCAGATGCCTTTGGAATCTTCTCTTCAGTTATTCCTACCGTAACTCTAGAGGTTTTTTTCAGCATCTCCTGGCCTGCTTTGAGTTCTGTGAAGGTTTATGCTTTACTGCTATTCGTGACCATGAAGCTCAGCAGGCAGGACATTCGCTTACTCTGTCAGAATTACTATTTCTGCTTGAAATGTAAACCTGCTGCTTTCAGTCTCATGCACTGGCTAGTGGCTCTCACCCTGGCCTTTCAGGCTCACCTAGCTTCCCTTGGGACTGTTCACAACCTGCGTGTACACGGAACTACAGCTGCTCCAAATACAATCAGATTTCACTGTTTCAGTTGGGTAGCTACACTGCCTTTGACAAATACCTTGGTGTGCATCCTTAATTTGCTTCCTTAGTTTAGTTTATATAGTCTACGCAAGCAAAAGGCGAGGTTCAGCCCTGAACCACCGTGTGGGCTGTGGAGCTAAGCCTAAATCTGCCAATGAGCTTGCATAAAAGGGTTGGGCATTGGCTTGGAAGATGCTAATGGGCAAGGATCATTAAACAAGGTAGTAGTCACTCAAAGGTAATTGCCACAACACTTTTCTATTGCACTTCCATGGCTACATAAAGGTAATTCTGTTACAATTTCAGTTACACGGGAACACAATTTCATTTTGAAATTACATTTTCATTTCATTTCGGTTCATGAAAATACAAATGCTGTCCCATTCAGTTCCCCCTTCCCCCTTTTTTTTCTCTTGTGTGGATCTGAAAAGTTGATTCACCATTCCTCATTTCTTGAAGCTAACTCTCTTTTCTTGCCCATGGTGCTATCACTACCCTTGTTCACAGATTTAATAGTACCTTACCAGAGGAATTAAAGCAGATGGGCTAGCTTGCTCTCTTTTTTCCCCCCCCTTAGTCTCTAAATAAGGATAATTTTCCTGCACCTACTAAATTGCCCATACTTCTGTATAGGACAAAATCAAAATCTTTCATAAAATAATTCTTTAAGCACAATTAGTAATCAGTGCCACAAAATTTCAATTTCAAAATCCATAATTCCATACAAGATGGAATTTCCTCCACTGAAAACACTTCAAATGCAAAACCACAGTTTTTTGTTCAGAAACCCTTTATTTAAACTTCTAGCTTAGCATTGCCAACACATTTCAGAAATTCAAACGGATCCTTTCTCCTTATTAATTGCTCTTCACAATACTGTTAAAAAGGTTGGTTGTACAAAACCACATGAAACCTAACACTTTTGTTGCCAGTAAAATCAAGTTTGTGCCTGTGAAAATTTCCTTGGTGCTCATTGTAGCCTGTAGAAAGAAAATGAAGTAAAACCAGGAACTTCTTTGTCAAAGGCATGTCACACATCAGTGAAAAGCTAACCACGCAGGTTCAGTTTCACATATTTCTGCTGTCTGTTTCATGGGAAGCACTGTCTTCTAATCAGGAATTTGACAGATGATCTGCTCCAGCCAGCTGGTGTGTTTTGTGCAGGGAAGATGTGGGCAGAGCCGTCAGGAGGCTGGTCATTGACACCGGCCACCTCTGCGTGAAAATACAGGTCAGCTTCTTGCGAACCATAGTGCTGAGCCCAGAAGCACCGCTGCCTCAGTAAGGTCTGCTTGAGAAAACAGCTGTATGAGCAAGAGAAGGTTTTAGTAAAGAGGCTGAAGGTAAATGTAAATTGTTTTTTGGAGCAGCTTGTTTGCAACAAGCAGCAAAGTACTGCAACAAAAAATGTAGGAAGGATTGGTAGGGAGAGAAACACTCCCCCCACTACCCCGTAGCAAGTGATAAAAGACAAAGCCCTTTGGGAAGAGTCCTGGCTAGAAAGGCTTGAAATAAAACAAAGGCTCCTCAGTCCTTGCTGAACAAGGCGTTAGCTTTTTAATATTTAAAAAAAAAAAAAACCCACTTCATAAATTTGTGTTTCTTTTTCCTTTTGGAGAAACTCAGAAGGCCTCCAACCTGTCTTCATGATGGGATTTGGTAGGTTGATGCTATGAATGGGACTAAGTTATAAAGGAACACTCTCAGGAGATGTGTACCTACCCATCAAAAATGGAATAATGACTTTTGTTCATCCTTCCACTTGCCGATAGTGTATTTAAAGTCCATTTTAAAAGTGTGGAGAGAACCAGACGACCAGCGCAGTCTGTGACTGTTCTTTGAGCTTTCCAAGTGTGGGATGGGCATTGAATGATGCATCAACACTCTCAAGAATTCAGCTTTCGCTGACCCACGTAAAACATGCCCAAGTAAAAGCTGTCCAAATCTCACAGCAGATCTCTTAAAAAGATGCAATACCATCAACGTGTGTAGTAATACGATTTTACAGTTAACAGTAATTAAGACAGCAGCAAATATTACGATTTTCCAGTTTTAGGTGGAAATCAGCACGAACTGGAGGAAGGATGCTCTCATAAAAGTGGATGCTGTAACTTAAAATTGTGCATAGGCATAAGGAAAGAGAGAGGCAGTAAATACAGGAAATTCATTTTAAGGTAAGAAAGAAATTGAAACCTCAGAGCAGTTTCAGTCTTTAACTACAAGAACCTTGACAGGACAGGACAGCACTGAGTTAAGCTACAGAGGATGAAGAGCCTTTACAAATGAACAGGATGAGAGGTGCTACGCAAAACCCTCCCGGCTAAGTGGAATTTTAATAGTGTCAGGAAGCTTTTTTGCAAATTTATTGCACTATCACAAGCCTGTGTTTTCAAAAATATGTAGTTTTATCTTTGAGAAAGGTCCCTAGTGATAAAATTGATCTCAATTTCTCTAACATATCAAGCCATTCTATTTCTACCAATACTAAAAGCCCTAAAACCGTGCTATGGGGAAAGCTCTTGCATTCAAGGGCGTTTTGTTAAACACTCCTAAGGGCACCCAAGCGTACAGCTGTGCCTCCAGCTGTTTCCCAAGTACATTTACACAGGGCTGTTACAACAGCCTGTGTAAAGCTCTTCCTTGAAATGTAGTTATGATACTGGCAACTGTGAACCTGTACTACAGTTGGACTCTACTCTTTCTAATATATTTAAAAATGCCTTATCCTTAACCTCCCTGGGCATAATTTTCATGTATTCTCTTTGTAACTGTCAACTTTATTTGCACTGCATTGTTGTGAATTTGAATTTCTTGCCTATATTTCCCATGTGGTGGGATGGGAAGTTTTTTTCTCACAGTTTTCACTTCAGCTCGACAAGTACAGAATTTAAATTAAAAGGATTTTCTTTCTCTTGCACACGTTAAAATATTTTAAAATAATCCCTCTTTATCATTCTTATTTATATATTTGTATTTTCCTCCTCTTCAGTCTTGTGTATGTACACTTCCATGGTAAAAGTTTTTTCTTTTTTTAAATCTTACTTACCTCCAGTTGTGTCTTATCTTTCCGTATTTAAAAATGAACCATCTTTACTTTTTACTGACCATATTAGAAGCTAATTTTCAGCCTCCAG
>NW_010426253.1:19183-19648 GCF_000710305.1 Buceros rhinoceros silvestris | reverse complement strand
CAGCAATATGTCAACATTTGGGCACTACATTAATTATTTAACAACAAGTGGTTATTAATTTTATCACGAATACAATATGCAATACAAATGCAATACAAATAACGTGTCAGAAATGCAGAATACATGTAAAAGGGAGAACTAAAAGTTCAACCCACCCTTCTACAAATGTTAATAAAATTGCTAATCTGCTGCTTGCTCAGAAAACAAAAATCAGAGCTCATTGCAGTCATTCCATCCCCGCAATTTTCAGTGACAGAAGAAAATTACAGGTAAGCAAAGCCTACAACAATCCAAATTTGGTTTAGTGCATACAATTAAACACTCAGTTGTTGAGTACACTCAAACAGAATGGTTTGAGGCTCGTCTAATATCCTTGTTCCAACTCACAGACACCCACCATAGAAGTTAATGGGGTTTATTTTATTTTCAGAGCTATTCCAGCTAAGCTAAATCAGCAGGACAATT
>NW_010426253.1:16355-19086 GCF_000710305.1 Buceros rhinoceros silvestris | reverse complement strand
ATTTTAATCAAAGCTTGAAGTGGCTAGTCCCTTGGCAGTCTCAGGGGATTACAGCTTGGTGCTGCCATCACACACGGAGCGGGTGTTGTTTGGTTAAACATGTCTGTACACCAATACACGGTCACCCCATCCCATGAACACAGGCTGGCTAACCTGTACTGTTTGACCATAGCTCTGACAAGCTTAAACTAATGCCAGCATCACCTTTGTGCAGTCTGCAGAATGAAATTACAACCTGACTATTTGGAAAACCATGCAGGTTATCGATCTTTGGGGAATTAGGGAGTGAGCTTGAAATCATGGCACCTTCTTGTCCCTCTGTAGTTCCACCAGCAGAGAAGTGTAGTTTAGTTCTCAACGAGTTGGACTTGTTGCATATTATGAAACATTTGATGTCTACTGTATGGTAACGTTGAGGAATAGGTTACCTCCATAAACCATCTCGTTTTAATGTTCACTTATTCAGTAGGAGTGTTTTGGTGAAACCAATTGTATTTTCCAATGTCACTTCTTGTTGAAGTAGAAAAGATAAAACAGCATATCTTACTGAAAATAAAATCTGACTGAGGTGAGCCTAGGATGAGTGAACCAACTAGCACTGTAGTCATGAACCAACTAGCACTGTAGTCATGAACCAACTAGCACTGTAGTCATGAACCAACTAGCACTGTAGTCATGAACCAACTAGCACTGTAGTCATGAACCAACTAGCACTATATATCTAGCAGTGTGTCAGTGGGTTTTGGTCCTCTGGAAATGCTAGAACTGTGATTTGCTATGTATTCCCAGCCTTCAAAAACAGCACAGCCAATCAGCAATGCGATTGCATTAGCCAAATGAAATGGGTCTATTTTTACACTAATGACAGAAAACAGCTTTTTATTTTCACGACATAGCAGGAGCCATCCATCAGAGCAAGACCCAACATAGTAGGACCTGATGTAGCAGGAACCACTGCATCCCCTTTTTGAATTTTCTATTTTTTCTGCCCTTACTTTATTGTAAATACAATTCTTTCAAATCACATTTAAGAAATGAATGGACAGCAGTGTTTGCTTTTAGGAGTGGAAACTCATTGAGACGGGCACCTCTCATACTTACCACACTCTACACGTTACTTATTTTTCCCTAATGTACCATACCAAGACAGAGCCGGGCTCTTCACAGTGGAGCTGTGGGAGTATGAGACCACAGGCACAACTTGAAATATGAGAGGTGCTGCCTGGCTATGGGGAAATCCTTCTTCCCAACAGTGACGTTGTCAGTCACTTATGTGGTAATGCATATCCTGCTCAGCTCCTGAGAAGAGCAGGACTCCCTTATCTCTGCTCTTCTTTATTAAGAATAAAGTGTTTAAATGTTGAACAAAATTGCTAAGGCAAGTTAAGGAATTTTGAATATGTGATTTCTGACTTCTCATTAACGAACCAGGTAAGAAAGCAACAATCACAAACCGTGGCAGGGTTAGCTATAATTGGATTAATTTTTAAGAAACAGATTCCTAAAGAAAATTACTTAGAGCTAGTTACCATCACCCGCTTTTCAATGACAAGATGGGTTTCTCCAACTTTGTCTTTTCTAATATAATATGTAATACTACATATGTGATACTAAACACAAAGTATTTTGTGACATACGTCATGCCTGATACCCACGGTGCCTGAGGGTAGGATGAGGCAACAAACAATAATTGATCTATGCTGGCCACAGCTTAATTTTGAGGCAGCAACCTTAAGGAGTGTGAGGTGCTCCCCGTGAAACACACACTTGCCCCGTCTTTGGTCTTTGGCACTGCTGTAGGACTTGCACTCAGTTCTGAAGTGCAAAAGAGATATTGAAAAATAACTGAAAATTAGATATTCTGTGGTCTAATACATGGGAGGAAAAGTGTGAGCAATACTTTTAGGCCTTTACTACCACACTCTTCTGTAAGAGGAACGGAGCCTCAACGCGATGATTACTAGAAATGTTAAGGGAACTTTGCAAAATAAAATATTTAATGTGAGTGTCTGCCATATGATGCCCCGCAGTTTCTACTAACACAGAGAGCTATGAAGAAAACTAGTGTCTGCTGATTAATTTTTCATTTTATAACATCATTCTCCGAACACCACTTTTGGCACCTCAAGCAAGTAATAACAGCCGCTAGCCTGTCTGGGAGCACATTTGGCTCTGTCAGGACTGTTGGATGCCAAAGTAGAGAGTATGTTTGGGCCCCATTGATATCAAGGTCTTTGCTTTGCTCTTCACCAGACGGTAAAGGGGAAAATGCTTAAAATGTGGAATGATTTTTGGATTGAATGCAATATGATGTTTCTTCTAGAATTTATAAGCAAAGTACTTCAAAACCAAAAACACCTTAGTGATGCTTTAGATAGCTAAAGCAGATGGAAAAGACTACGTGTGAACACTTTATTTATGCATTTTGACAGGCATTAAAACCCCCTAATGTACTGCTCTATAGTGATCTTCCAGCAAGAAGAGAGGCCCTCACTTCTCTACCATAACATCTCTATTATTTTCTTCTCTGAATAGTCTTCCAGCCCTGATCCTTGCTCCTGTCCTACTGTCTTATTAATATAGTGTTATCAACTTGAAGGGGAAATTCATGGCTGAAAATCAAGCCAGTAGTGAAAAAAGGCTCTTCTCAACTCGCCCCCGCTGCTTGTCTATCACACAGCTCCACGAGCAATGGCAGTGTTGCAGCTGAAGCAACGACACTGAAACTAGC
>NW_010426253.1:0-16220 GCF_000710305.1 Buceros rhinoceros silvestris | reverse complement strand
TGTGAGGCAACGACACTGAAACTAGCCGACGTGGCTGTTCAAAGAACAGGGAGAGAACACAGAGAAGGACCTGGAAGTCCTGGGGGACAAGTAACCCATGAGGCAGCAATGTGCCCTTGTGGACAGGAAGGCCAACGGTCTCCTGGGGTGCATTAAGAGAAGTGTGACCAGCAGGTCGAGAGAGGTTAGTTCTGGGTTCCCCAGTTCAAGAGAGACAAGGAATTACTGGAGAGAGTCCAACAGAGGGTTACAAAGATGATGAGGGGATGGAACATCTCTCTGATGACAGAAGACTGACAAACCTGGGTCTGTTTAGCCTGGAGAAGAAATGGCTGAGAGGGGATCTCATCAGTGCTTTATCACTAGCTGAAGGGTGGGTGTCAGGAGGATGGGACCAGTCTCTCTTCAGTGTTTCCTGGTGATAGGACAAGGGGCAAAGGGCACAAACTGGAACGCAGGAAGTTTCACCTGAACATGAGTAAAAATTTCTTCACTTTGAGGATGACGGAGCGCTGGCACAGGCTCTCTTCGTCGTGATGAGCTGGGTACAAGTGCTTGTGAGTCTGTTTTCCCTTTCTGAAATACTCCTGAAGAGAGTTGTGAATGTCAATTACTTTAAGTGAAACACCAACTCTGAAATCTAAAGATGTTAAAGTTCATACTGCATGTTGCTTCATCACTTATCATCCTAGCACAATCGTCCAGCTAACAGGATCCTCTCACGATCCTGCATTTCCATTTCCAGTAGCTGGAAACCATAATAAAATGTCGAACAAAATTACCAAAACTTGTCAGATCAAAATTCTCACTAAAATCATGTAGAATATCTTATTGTTATGAAGACATATTTCTTACTAAAAATGTAAAACTGTTACTCATAGAAACCCTTAAATACTTCCACTGTGAACATCAGTTCCATGTGGAAATGGGTAAAGGTAAGGTTCTCTTTTCAGTAGTCTTCTGTAACTCAAAACCATCTGCTGTAAAATTTAAATTGAGGTAAATGGTCAATTTTATAACTATTACATCAGCTGCAGGCAGGAGCAGGACCAGAGATTTTTAATTGGTTTAGATTGAGCAGTCAGCTTTGAGGGAAATAAATAATCTGTATTCAGTGACTATTTGCAAAGAATTACATATTCAGTTTATGCTCCAGCTATAGGTCTACAGAGTAACTCCCCTCTGCTTCTTCCACATTTGCCTCTCCTCCTGGTTTTGTTTGTTTGTTTGCTTTTTTAAAAAGAATGGATTTGAAAATGCTTTTTCCTCAATACTGGAATTTGAAGAAATATAATTACGGGGTTTAGTTTTCTTTGGTATTAATATCTCTAAATAAATCCATTTAGGTTGAAACAGGAAGTTATCCAAATTATTTTAACTATTAGATAAAAACAACAGAGAAAGATTTTTTAAAAAGATTACGAAATCAGTGTTCAAGGACTCCGCAAATCTGTTTTGGATTCAGCACGTACCTACACACTTGTAGGACTCAGCACACACAGCTCAGATGGACTGTGCCGAGGCTGAGGTACTGTCCTGGTGTCGCAGGGACAGGCTCCCAGGGCAGCCCTGGTGTGGAGCCGTTGGCAGTTTGGGGTCAGCCAGGGCAGCTGCCCCGAGCTGCCTCACAGGTGGAGCCCAGACCACAGACATCACACCCAGGATAAAGGGGGAAGGTTGAGGAGGGTGGGGGCTCCTCCTGATCCTGCTCTTCCTTCTCCTGCTGCTTCTCCCCACCCCTGGAGGGTCTCTCTCCCCATCCTGCTCCTGAGGAGCTGCTCTCCTGTTTGCTGTGGCTGCTGACCATTGGCTGGGCTGAGTATCACTGTCTGCACTTTCTCTTGGCATTGGGGTCAGTTGGGCTGTTCCATTAGAGCTGTTTTCATGTCAGCCCGGGGGTCTCCTCTCCTGCTGCTGCTGCCCCTTCTCTGTTGGGGAGGGTCACTGGGTGATAGAGCAACTGCTGCAGTTTATGTGTCAGAGGTCAGAAAGCTCTTGCTTTTTAACCATGGAAGTGTAGAAATGGAAGGATGTATGCCTGTGCATTACCATGTTTCCCATCCTCTCATCAGGGGATGATTAATGCTTTAAAAAGTGTGGATAAAAAGCAGTTTCGAGCTTAGCATTTATTTATACATATTCTATAAAACATTTCTTGTTCTGTATCTGACTTGATCCTACACCTACAACAGCATTGTGTCAGGAATATCTTAAATCTGTATCAAATGATGACACAGACAAGATGACCTGTATTTTCACCTCCCGGGCAAGTTTTCCTGTCCCAAAGCATGACTCTGTAAAGAGTTTTAGGTTTTTCTCTTTAAATCTACAATGTAAAACCGGCAATATTTCGAGCAAAAGGCAATTCATCCAAAACATTTGTCCTGACACAAATTATTTGCTATCCACCCAGTGGGTGTGGCTGTACCTAGCCCTGCAGCAACAGCATTTTCAGCCTGTGAGAGCAGGCTTAGGTGCTTCACTGCTACATGCACCAGTACTGCGTTGGTTCTCCAAGCTCAGCCTTTAGGGAAGGCAATCAGAGAACGAGGATTGACAAGCAATTTGTTTACCAGTGATATGCAATAACAATTCTACTTTTAAAGCAGCGTGGAGGAGGCGTGCTTCTTATTTCTGCCCGCATTTAGGGACTGATTTCTTTTTCCTCAAACTACCTACACACAGCTTGAAGGTGTGAAGGTCCAGCTGACAGTGTTGCAGGGATGAACCTGCTCGGAATCAGGTGCAAATCCTCTGCACAAACTCCACGGCTTTATACAGCTTGGTGGAAGGGAACCTTGAAAACAGCCTGACTTTTGCTGCTCCCTGGGAGGGCTTCTGTAAGGACTCCTCCCAGACTTGTAAAATAGCGTGTAGTTTGGTAAGATTTCTCTGTGGTTGTCTAGTTTCACTTTTCAGAGAGAAACGTGGGGGAACACAGATTTTTTTCTGCCTCAGTATCTTTGACTTAAAGCAATCAGTCCTCTCCAATTTTTCTTCTAGCTACACTGATAAAATCACTGGTTTATAAGAGTTTACTCTTAACCATACCTGAGCGTGACAGAGATGAAGCAGTTCACCCATCGCTTAGGGATGATTTGTTGTGCTACAGTAGGAACTTTGTGAGAGATGTGAAGAGCTGTTTGTACTATAAAGACAACTCATACTGCTCTTTGGTACTCAATGTACCACTTCACTATCCTGAAACCAAATAATCATGTGGTACATTAAAAAACGGGTGTGCTTTCATTCATGTGTTTTTGATTTAGGCTCACTGAAGGTAATTCTGCTGTTTGTCACTGGCTCTAGTGGATAAAAACCTCAGTATTGTTGGAGTGTGTCTTGGGTGTAAATCCATCGCTTTTTAACAAGACAGTTTCCCCTTTACAAGGCTACACCCATCATCTGCCTCTCAGAGAAAGTGTTCTGATGTGGGGCATGGAAATAACTTTGTGATCAGACCTCTGGAGCAGGTTCTCTTTTCCAGAGTCAACTACACCTTTGTAACAAAGGTTGTTAGCGAAGACTAAGATTGTTAACGTTGTCTCCAGTCACTGGAAGGCATCATGATTTTGAAACTGAAGTTCTGGTAGGCTATCTCATCCATCTGAAACGCAGTGTCCTGGGACCCATTCCTACAGATTTCTATAACTTTTCCAGCTTTATTGTGAACAGCATATTTCTTTCATATCTGCCCCATTACTGTTTTTGTTTTCCTCTGAAACTTAAATATGTTGCCAGTTTGTTGGCTCTGCTGTGTTTTTAGCTATTGACAGTCTTTATTTTGCTCCTTCCAAAGCTGCTCAAAGTGTACTTTTACTCATCTGTTATTACACTGGATTTATTGTTGATAGCAGGAACAGCAATGGTTTAAGAATAATTCAGCTGAACGCTTTTTCAGGTGTCAGAGCTTTGCTGCATGTGAAAACTAGATTAAACCAGACACTTATCTATGAATTCCAAATCCTTAATGATCAGACTGTCAGTGATGCAGAATTTTTCTTTCCTCACACAACAGAACATTTTTTTTAGACCTGAGGATCTACAGATAAAGAGTCCAAAAGTAGATCTTCTTCTGGAGTATACTGTACACGTCTCTGACTCTGATAGGTGTGGCTGTGAGCTGGATGCAGGAAAGGAGAAATTGGAAATGACTGGATAGTACCTGAACCAGGAATTGATGCAATCCTTCAATATCTCAGATGCCAGAATCTGGATCATTTCACAGAAGTGGACATCTAGTTCTATAACAACCGCGAGCCAAAGCACAGGCTCACTTTACTCAGAAGCTGTGATTTTCAGAAATATCCATAAGCAAAAATCTCTGGCTTTATCAGGACATGGTAACGAGGAATAAAAATAGTGTTTCTTTAATATCCATATAGACACTTTTTTCCTGTTTCCAATCTCTTCTCTCAAGTCTAATGTGAAAGGAAAACGGAGCGTGGGTCCTGCCCTTCTAGTGCAATGATCCCATTATCATTCTGTTGTGTGAGTGTGGGTTTTAGCTGTCAGGAAACCAGAAATCCCATTGATCTTTGAATTAAACTCCACATAACTTTCTGAGGGGAAAAAAAAAAAATCGAGGCATTAACATTCTCAATACTGAAACTAGAAGAAAGTTAAGCCAAACCGACAATAATATTCCCTTGTACAGGCAAAATATCTAACTCCAGAAATAATATTAGTTGTGTTTTAACAATATAACTCAATCTTAACTGAATCTGTGTTTTCAGTTTTGTTCTACTTCAAAATCCTGTTTGCAGTTACTATCTTCCACTGTCATCTAGTGTCCAAAAAACTTCCTGCAAGTGTTCGGTGATTACACAGCAGAATTAAATACCACTTTTTTCCCAACTTCTTTTAAAAACTTTAATTCCTGAAGTTTGGATATTCAAATTTTTGTTCCGTCTGTAGAGTTACTCACTTGAAAAGGTCTATGCAGCTGAGCATGCACGTGCAGCAATATGACATGGAGAGGAAATACAGAGCTTTGAACAACACCACCATTACAGAAGGCGGTGGAAGGAACAGGGACTGCAGGGCTTTAAGGGAATTGTGAGCTAGAAGAAAGCACAGTCAAAATATCTCAGTACAATAGAACAGAAGAAATAAGTAAATCTAATGAAGAAAAGCAGACATATTGCTAAAAAACCCCCTCAGATAAACAATAACAACTAAAACTGTAAATTGCCAAAATAAGAACATGCATGAAATATATTTCATACTTTCTCATGCATTGTCCCTGCTTCCTACATGAAGTAACAAGAAACGAAACACGAAAGGCTTGAGTCATGCTCCCTAGGGCACCTGTACAGTATTTCAGAGAGTGCAGTTTCAGCTTGCATAGCGAAGAACTGAGCCGCATGCATAGCTGTGAAGAGTTAGGCTTAAACATAACAAACACCCATGTTTATCATTTTTGATCAGGAATATTGCACTCAGAATATCCATTTGCCCTTTCAAGGAAATATCTGTTAGTTTTCAAAGTGAAGGACCATGTGAAGCTGTTGTTTCTATTTACGTGTACTTGCCACAGCCATGCGATCAGATTCGGTTTTCATTTTACAACGTTGAAATACTTCCCAAGATATTCTGAGAAAAGGGGGGAATACTATGCTCACATATTCAAATGGAAATAGGGTTAAAAATATAAGTCAATAACTTGAGACGTTGTTAGTGTGTTTAACTGCAGAAATTAGCCTCAAGGAACCATGGCACCGGACTCTCAAAATTAAAAACTTTATGGAGGACATTAAAACCTGGTTTTGAATGTAAGTCTGCTGCCAAATGTACATTATCAGTTTACTTTGTAAATGTTATTCCAAGGGTAAAAGGCGGTATAGTGAAAGTAAGTAACCCAAAATGACATAGGGGCAATTTATTAACAGAAAACATATTAATAAGAGTGATTTTTTTTAAAGACGTAAAAAGTAGCCTTTGAAAAAAAAAAAAAACAATGAAACCCAATACTATTTATGGGGGTGAATAGGTAACCGAAATATAGAAACAACCTTAATTCCACCCTCATGGCCTATGAAAAATATGAAGGTTTTAAACAAAACTTTCAATCTTTACAAATCAGATTCATGCCCTCTTAGACCACAAAGAGGTTGATAACACCTCAATTATTCTTCAAATAATAATAAAGAACAGATAAATGCTGCAATGATTTAAAGGTTTGAAAAGAACAGACCCATCTTCCTCTGCTCATCCTTGCAACGTGGCAGCAATATTCTTACGAGTTCAGCTGAAGGAATCTTGGTGTCCATACAATTGAAGAGCAGTTACTGGAAGAGTAAAATAAACTTGCTATTCTTGATTAAGGTAGATAATGAACTTAAGGGGGTAAGGGGAATAAAGGTTTCAACCTGTTTAACAGGACTTTTTTTAACTGTGAAGTTCTCTCCCAGTAGTTATTAGATATATAAATAACCAACCATGTACCAGTGTCTAGTGTGCAGAATAAAGAACACACTGTCACTCTCTTTCAGTCAGTGGCTTCCCATAGCGAGTGGTGATGCCGTGATTACAGAATTTTGGTAAGTTATAATGAGATTAATAAAAGGTGATTTTTATGTCCCAGCATGTCCTCAGAGAGGTCCATGTGGCAACATTTGAAACCCAGTGAAATATGTGCATTATTTATTATCCTGTCCATTGCTTCACCTAGTTACTAAAGAAATTTCAGTAGCTCAGGGTGCTCCGAAAGTATTTTAGTGCATTTTCTGTAAAGAAAACAATTTATTCTTGAACTTTGAACAATAACTTCCTTGTATTCAAGTGTGCTGAAAGAAAATCTAATAGTAACTTTGGAACTCAGTAGAAAATACCATACCAGAGCTGACTGTCCCTCCTAAAATGTGGTTTTAAGAAAACAAAAGTTTTGTTCCAAAGATATTTGTTTTGTTACGGTTATCTTTGATTTCTGAACAACACAGCCATTTTCAAACAGAACACACCCTTGGAACCCATTAAGCAGTTTCAACAGCTTCAGTCCCTTATGAAATTAAGTATATATATCTAGCAAAATATCTAAACATCAGTACTTAAATATTTGATGTCATGCTACACTGGACCTCTAAATTTCTACTTGCTCTTTGTTAGAGCATTAGAAATATTCAACGCACATTCTAAAAGTCTTTCAGACCACTTTGCAATTGTTAGATTGTAAAACAAACAGAGCAAACTTTCTTTCTGAAAACCCTCCTAATGTCGCCAAGGATTCTACGTACTATATTCTGCATCAGAGTTCAGCAGAAATCCCTAAGGTTGGCCTTCAAGGGAAAATACCAAAAGGCAAATTCATCCTTGCAAAATGATGTGTGAAAACTTACGAAACTGTAGGTCAAGAGTGGATTTGGATCCCAAAGATACTCCACACCGTGTATGATCAAAGAACAAGAAAAAGTAATTCCTGTCATTAAACTCAGAGCTCCAACACTTACTGTCAGACAGATTAAAAATGTACAGACCAGCGATGACCTCTACTGCTGGGTTTCGATTACTGCAATACGGCCTTAGCCATAAACCACAGCATCCACGCAACAGCCAGGTAATTCTAGAACGTATTCTTCAACTATGTGATGTAACACAGAAGCAGCTCTTTTAAAGAAGAAAAAAAAATTCTTCGTCTATTACCTAGAGCTAACAGCAGCAGAAATACTCTGCAATTTTCCTTAAAAGCTAGTAAAAACTAGCGGAATACTGTTTGGATTGATGGTGCCCATTTCTGGCCATGAAAGGGGGAACTTTCCGTTGCGTGAGACCAAGGATTACGTATGAGATGAGATGCTGTGCTGGTTGGATGATATGGCCAGGACAGGTAGGACGGGAGCAGGTGAAAGTGAATTAAATCCCAACAGTAAGAGCAAATGAGAGGCCATTACACCTCATACTCTTGCTGGATATGCATGCTGTGGAGAAAGGACGGAGCAGTCTTGCCTTCTAAGATGACCTTCGTGCAAGGATAAGGCCATTACTGTCCCCTACACAAGCAAGTATCCCTCTTCTATACTGGCTTTATCAGCCATGAGCATGAACACAACAAACCCAGATGAACAAATGGGGTTTAAAAAGGATCATATTAGGACCTAGATAAAATGCCTGTTTAGGCTCGAGACGAAACCCAATACTTCTCTTTGGTAACACCACAGAAACGTTGGCCTAACTCTTGCAGATCAGACCTTGCTTTTAGATTTCCTGTGCAACTTTTTAAGAAGTGGGATCAGTTTATCCCTACTAAATATATTTTTTTAAAAAAACTCTACACCTTCAGTGAAGCGTGAAAAATTGATTTTGAGGACAAATTGCTACAGCAGGATGGTTAAAAATATGGCATGAAATCTGCTGTGATACCCATGTGTGACTTACCTGAGGATTCGGGGTTCTTCACAAACATAGCTGAACTGAAATCCGAAAGGGTCTTCCTTGGTTGTTCCAGGGCCTGCTCTAGTCTCTAAGCGCTGAAGAGAGGAACATTTCTGTGCCAATTCCACTTCTGGATCTGGCTTGCTCTCACTTGCTCCTCACTTTTTTTCTTAATATTTCTTTCTTTTTTTCTTCCTAACAACAATGTCAAGCACACTGCTGAGCTATTCCTGAGCGAGAGTTCTCGTGCTATTTAGCTCTTTGATTTTCTTTAAATGTCTCCATTTCATTGCTACTTCCTGTATCGTTGTAGATAGATTTTTTCAGAGCACATCTGTGCAATGCTCTAGCCAATCTTTAGCTGCAATTTGAGACTATTTTTATTGTAGGCTTTCTGAAAAGTAATCCTGTAATTAGTCACCATAAAATCTCTTGCCAACAGGTCGATTCTGCTGGTCCTAGATTGGTTTCAGCACTGGTGGCACCACAGCCGCAGCAACACAGGGGTCGGGCTGGGGTAGCTGGTTGTGATCTTCCCCACTGCTGGTCTTGCAGCTTTGGCTGAGCTGTGCTTGTTTCAGCTCTGCTACCGCTGATAAAAGAGACAGTTGTGTGAAGCAAGCACTCCGCCTCTACGATCTGAACTCCCACGGAGAGCATTAGCCCCGTGAGTCGATTCTAAGATCAGCTGCCTGCAGTAAAGTCCAAAAAGCCCCTGAATCATGCCGGAATACGAAACAGCACAATGATATTAGGGGTGTGTGGAAAGCAAAGCTTTTTGAGATGGCAGTCTGGAGTATTTCTGAGTTAAATTCTTGAATTCCTATATGACTCTGGAGAGCATAATGCAAACCCAAGCTTCAGCAGGCTCAGACTTGAAGCAGCACTTGGGACACACCAGGCTTTTCTCTTCTGCATCCTAAGCAAACTCCGAAGTTGGGTTCACGCATGGAGAAATACTAAACAAAAATTTTGTATGAGTTTCTCCAGCTCTGTCTTTCAAAAATAACCTCTTGAAACTAAGCTGGAAAAAAACAATTCTTTCTGCAGGTAAACCCAGATTAATTCTTCAACTGGGATTTGTGACTCTTCAGCAACCACCAATAGTTTTTGTCTCACATCCAGAACAGGTGGGTTTTGTTCAGGTTAGGGGATATATGTAAACTCGGCAATTCCTTTTGCCTAGTTTTCTAGAGGTAAAGTGAATGAGCAGAACTGATCTGAAAAGACACATAGAAAGAAAAACGTGGATGAAAATTGAGTATCCTTTCAGAGGATTTAATAAGCAATCAAAACGTCCCGACTCCGCGATCTAGGGAGAGCTGCTGCTACGAGCCTGTTCCGATTCACCAGTTACATAAAAGACATAGTTTGAAATTAAACAACAGCAGCAACGACAAAACTAATCAGAATTATGTAACACACCAGAGGAAAACAGAAATGGATAGGAGCAATGCGAACAGGAAGCTAAGAAACATCAAACACTGAAAAGCTGAAGTCTGCAGACAGTCAAGGCAGGGGGCCGTTGCTCTTTTCTTCCCAAAGTCCTAGAACAAAACAGTGAGCCTATAACGAGGTGCTCAAAATGTTAATGACATGAAAACTCTCTATGGCTAATTAAGAAGTTACTAGATACAGAAGTTAAGTAAGTCCAGGCAAGCTGGTGTGGTTGTACACTGTGGTCCCCTAAAGTTAATATTGATAAAAATGGAAATCGGGGAAACTTCGGACGACTGAAAGAGTACTGCTGGGAGGGCAATGTTCAAAAGGCCACGTAGATAAAGCTGCTGCATCTGTAGTTTGGTGTGATGCCTATATCACACTTTGTGATGTCAACAGTTCCAATTAATACAGCTAAAAGGATTAAAACCACAGTTAATGTTGCTCAGAAAGTTGCAGTGAAAAGGGATCCACACCAGTAAGTTTTAACTGACTGGGATTACGTGTTTGAGGAAACGACATCGCTACTGCTTTCCAAAGGTAATTTCTTTACTGTTAAACCAGGAACAACACAACTTTATGCACAAATGCGATTTTGTATGTACGGTATAAAACCCAAAGCAAAACCCCAAGCCAGTCTTCAAGGAAATGAATCCTCTTGCCAGTTGTGGGGGGAGCATTACAGCTGTGGCACTTTTTCTTTCTTTCCTGTGCCCAAATAATTACTCAGGTATTAATCTCTATTATCGCCAGCTTGCTTATTTCAGAAGCAGAGGGTAATTTGTAATTAATAGAGATTTTTATCTGTTAGTTTCCATTTTGGTCTCCTTCTTACATTGGAGTATAAATACACTAAATGCAATCATTTTAGAAATGCATTTTAGAAAGACATTCACTTAAGAGCTTTGGATATTCTTAACTTCGAAGTAGTCTACCATGATCTCCATCTCTCTACACAATTCCCTGTCTACAGGGATTTGAACGATCCAGACATGCTTTTAAAATGCATAGGGACCATAAACGACGCACTGAAACCATCGGTCACCTGAGTTGCTGTATTGGAATGCTCCAGTGCAGAGCAAATTCCAAAGCTGCAAAGCCCTGAAAGAGGATTCTACCACCACCTACACCTTCTCTCATTAATGAATATAAAAAAGCTTCTAAGAACGTGTAATGAATGCAAGTGAATGCAGAATAGTCAGATCTCTTTTCTTTTCTCTTTTTTTTTTAAATTAAAATTATTTAAAACCTAGTTTAAATTAGTCTACTCCTACAGTATCTTTTAAAATAATGTAACTAGGTACTTAGGAATGTTTGACAGGTGAAGTTGCTTCTGGAGATGCAAAGAACCATCGTTTCAGTTTACTCAGTTCCTCATTTCATTTTATTCTGTTAGTTGAAGTCAATGACTAATTCTTTAAATTGAGTCTCTGGGAGCTGGAAAAAAAAATATGGTTTTGTTTCTATTCCATTCAGGACTAAAAATGAAACAAAAAGGGATGAATGCTGTGAGTTACTAGAATGAAGTACAAAAAGTTAAGTTAATATGTTAATAGACAAATTGTCATTTAACAATTCCTGTCGGCACAAAGTGGTCTTCATATATTTGGGTTAAGGCTCTTTATTTAAATATGATTAATAAAATATATTACATGAAGAGTTTCTGTATCTTGAATTTCCAGTTTTTGTTGATAGAAGGCTCGGGGAGGAGAGGGGACATTATATGGTTATTTAAATAAGCCAATTAGGCCTTATTAACAAAATGGTAAAAAACCTGAATGTCCAAATTAGTGACTTAGATTAAATATAGTCATACCTTCCAAGCCTTTAAAACCAACTGCACATTAAAATCTAACTGTAGAAGGAGTAGACACAGTCTGGAAGCATCTGAGCCGGTCTCACTGGCGTGCCTGATGAGGTGCATTTCCAGGCTGGCGGCTGTCACGGTGGCTGGCTCATAGCCTGGGGTTTCAGCTGGAGACGCCCAAAGTCCCGGTTCCTGGAACAACACTGCCATTTGCATCCGGCTGATCCAGAGGCTACAGCGAGAGGCAAAGTTCCCTGCCAGGACAGGTAGGTGTGCCTGCGCCCCGAAAAATAAATTGGGTTTCTAGCCATGCAGGCCAAATTAATTGCTGGTGTGACTCCTTCAAACAAATTATCTGCTTATGTAATTAATTTTGTAACAGGAATTAGACTTAACATTTAAAACTATGAATGCTTATGTGAATATTAAATGCTTTAATATAAAAAACCAAAGCTGCTATGCAGTAAAAAATGGGAAATCTATTCTCAGTAACATTAATATTCAGCAATGTTAATACAGCAATACCTTTCTAAAAATGTAGTATCACTGTTGTTCCATGTGGTCTTCAGAGTCTCACTAGTTTGGCCTCGTGGCAATCAGTATCGTCTGTGTGTTGCAGGGGGGTGGTGGTGTGGGAAGGTCTGGTTCCCTCATTACACAAATGGGGTCTCTTAAATCTAAACATGCAGCAGAGGATTTTTATAGCATTATTCTGTGTTCCCTTGAGAGCTGCTGTCCCTAACCACTTCTGAGGGCATGTCCATACTAACTATTCTAGCTGAGGTTTAAGTGTCCTATGCATATTCCTGCCCAGGATCAAGAACTGATCTCACGAACTAGATGACAAATTGGAGCTAACCATCCTCGTCCTGCAAGGAGCAATAAACAAGAAAAATCACTTATGAATTCAAAACCTGTGTAGCCAACATTACCAAAACATATTGGGAAGCCACACAGTGTTAAATTCACTGGTTAGGAATGATCCATAAAAGGGGCAGAGGGTGACGTGCTTTCAAAACTGGCATCAGCTGCTCCTGAGTCACTGACCACTTAAAAACAAATTACTGAGAGCTCGTGGGCCAGTCAGTACTCTGGAAAAGAAGGAAGACATGAGACAGTACTTGGTGTTTGCTAGGGACTGCCAGGCTACGTTAAAAGATAATTGAAGTTCTTGAAGTATCTCCCTAACATGGAGGAGAACTTGGGCTGTGGGAGGCTGCTGTCTCCTTTGTGGATTCCAGTTCAGAACAGTAATACGTACTTTGTGCTTGAAAAAACATATTTTTAAAGTGATTAAGTAGTTTAGTAGAAAAACTTAAACTGAAAATGAATACTTGTTCGAGATTACTTTCCAAGATGCCCCAAAATCTCAACAGGGGAGGAAGGAACTTGGGTTTAAAACACGAGCCTGGCTTAGAAGGGAAATGAATGCAGCTATTTTCAATACTAAAAAAGAAGAAAAAAGATGACAACAATGAAGGGAAGTTGATGAAGATACCAAGTGTAGGGGAAGCAGAAGTACACAGGGAGAATTTATGGCAAGCAGACCTAGAGAAAATAGGAAGATGTGGTTTTTCAAGTACATTTGCAACTGAATAAATCCTGACAGTATTGGTCCAACACCGGCGTGGCAGATTACAGTCCTGCAGAAAGACTGAAATGACACTGAAATGATTTTTCTGAGCTGATGTTACGAGTTTAAAAGGGTGCTTGATGTACTACAGATAAACTATGGGAATACTAAAAGCGGAACTTACGAGTTTATTTGGTGCTGTGGAGAAAACTACGAGGAGTTAAGGAACCACATGTGAACAGGCATCTCCAGAGAGACACACAAACGAACGAAACAGCTGAAAGTGAAACTGCCCAGCTGAGGTTATAGTCTGATGCTAATTAGCCACTGCAATCCTTGAAAGTTTAGATTCACACTCAATGTTTTCCCTAAAACACACTGTAATTCAAACAGGAGTTTTCACAGTCTTGTCCCATTTGGTTTTGGAAGAAAAAGGAGCGCTCAGACTAATTCCCATCTCCTAATTTTCTTTTGGAATCGAATGAACTCATTAATTTGTTTTGGTTTTTCTTGAAATCATTCTCAAAAAACATTCCTGAGGAAATCTGCCACCCTCATAGTCCGTGGTAATCAACCACACTTCCAATATTTTACAATTCTGTTTTACAATTGGAATTTTTAGTTATAAAACACATCAACAGTATCCGGTTTAACACACAAACCCTACTGAGCAGTGGATATTGAAATCAAAAGAAGCAGTCATTCCATAAGCTAAAAGGGGTCATGAATGCAACAGCTGAGGAGGAATGGACTACCACATTCAGGCCCTAGGTTGGATATAATTTAATGATAAATTGGGGAATGAGTACTCATAAGATAAATAAGATAAATCAATTTTGAGACTGACTATAAGCAGGAGATGGTAATCAGTAGCTGACGTTTTTATTCATGCTTATTCCACAGTGGGTTCTGTATCTACGCTGTATCCACAGTGAAAAACTCCTTCAACCTTCTTGTCTATTTTACTGAATGTGGAAAAAAACACGCAGGTGAATCCTAAACGTTATGTTGAGAGAATAAGAACCTGCATTTGTTACAGCACTTTGAAAAGGTGCGCAATAATCAGCAACCCCCATTTAATGCTTTCTTTTCACATCTCCTAGAGCAAAAAAATCTTCATAAAACGTTGCTTTTTCAGGATGTCAGAGCTAAACATAGCGTTAAATTTTGGGGTTTGTCCAGACAGGCTCATGAAAAAACCCTGTAATTAGTTCTTTGGCATGAAGCAGCTCTGGATCAATGTGAGAGGAAGCAACATAATGAGACGTTGCAAGAACAAGCCAGACCAACCTGCTCTTTGCTTACTCCCCAGTTCCTTTTCAGCCCTGCCTGAACTCCCTCTCAACTGACAGTAGCCCCACATGTGCTGTAAGAAACTGAACAGTGTTTAAGTGCCTGGAGCCTCCTTTGAGGCAATCTCTGAGAGCTTGAGGGGCAGAGGTGCTTTGCCAGAAAACTACAAACCCTGTCGGTGCTGCAGCTTCGGAGCTTGAAGAGTTGCTCCTACTTCTCTTGCTGACCTCAGCTCCTCAAACTGTGTGAGGTCACTCTCGGTAGTCTCTCCTCAAGACGAGTTTAAAGAGCTTTACTGGTGCTTCAGGCTTACTAAACCACAGTTGTGTTTTACCTCCCTGTTCATATGGCACTTGTTCTGTGAAGTTCTAGCTGATGTCATGCCCTTCACGCCTAAGATTTGTCCTTCGTCACATACAAAGAATTTATGAAGAACAAGATCACTTCAGAAGATGCAAAAAGCACCTGTAGAACTAAAACAACTCTCCACTGACATAATCAGCGTTATCATACACGAAGCTGCCTTGAATTGTTTTGTTAGAAAATTGTATTATATTTCCCATTACATTACGTCTGTACATCTGCGTTCCAGTACCTTCTGTCTCCGTTCACTGTTGGAGTGACAAAGATGTCTTTCAGAAGGTGGGGAATAGGACACATCTCCCATCAGGCTGCAAAACTGGAGAGTGCCTGTTTATCAGGTGCCACAAGGTGGCAACTGGGGGTAGCGAAGCCGCGTTTACTTTCAAAATCTCATCGCAGTGGCGTTTCGCAAGAACAAATACCTGCCTGGACAGGCTGTGACGATTCAGTATTGCCTTGGACACGACAGACAGGCAGGAAGCTCCTCAATGTGGCAGAAGTAGCTACTAAGAGTTTACTGTAGGAACCATAAGCCTGGTCCAACGTGTGAGAAGCAGTAACTTACAAGCTGATGAACTAGAAGTGAAAAACAAACCGAGGTGAAGGGCTGTGCATCTGAGGTTTAAACTGGGAAAATCTTTGGTCAGAGGAAGAAACGAGGAGGTTATTTACACAATGAACCTAGCAATTTCACTGAACGCATCTGTCCTGTGGGCTGAAAACGAGATGCTTCTGCTCGCTTTTCCATTTCTCTTCTCATGTGCTTGCTTCATAACCTGGTCACAACACCGTGCTTTGAATTTCTTATATTCCACAACCTGCTGCCTATGGCGTACTTTATGGAAGGAGAGGTCACAGAGAGGCAGCAGAGAAGGTATGGCCCAGCTGTACATCACACTCAAGGGATGTCTGCAACTCCAGCATTGTGACATCCACTTGCAGCTCAGAGTGAAACAAGCCACCTTCTCGCACCCCTCTCTGGTCCACTCTTCTCTATGTCGCTACATCCTCATCTCAAAGAAAATTCGGCAGCCTCAGCCTCTAAAGAAACATAAAATAAAAGAGCAACCTGTCAGTGACGTGTGGGAGCTTTGCTTTAGTTTCCTCGGGATGGAAATAAGACGCCAATTCCTACCCCGCAGCTGACGGGTCTGTTTCGTGCCAAAAGCCCCGTGAGGCCCCCAGGGGTCCATCCTTCCCCGAGGCCCCGCGGGCAGCCAGAGGAGCCCGGCCTGGGCGGCCAGTACACCTGGGGCCGCCCTCTCCTGCCGGGAGAGGTGTAAATTTAACGTTTGTTAAACGTGGAGGAGGGATACGGCCTGGGAACGGGCAGCCCTACGGGCCGGGCCGGCCCCGCTGACGGCCGCCATCGCT
>NW_010426252.1:16301-54827 GCF_000710305.1 Buceros rhinoceros silvestris | reverse complement strand
AAATAAAATAAAAATAAATATAAATACATACATCCCAAACCCAGTATTTTCAGTGAGATACTATTTTCAATGTTCAATACTGGCTCCTACGCTATTCCCCTTCCTTTTATCTCAACATTTTTCCTTTAGGCTCAAAAAGACAGAAGAAAAGGAAAATCATCTGGATTGCAAAATACTTTTATTTCTCAGCTACAAACCAAAGAAAACCAGGTACCTTTTAGTGAATTTTCTAAAAAACTATTTTCTACAAAGTGGTTTCAATGAGGAACAACTCTGTTTGAAATGGTGTTTTCTCATAATCTGAGGCTTAACCTTGAGCATCTGTGAAATCTAAATAAACTGAATGGAAATGATCATGTGTAAGATTAAGAATGTCTTTAAGTGCTCGTAGGATCAAGGACATAAGCAATTTTTGGAGGACCTGGTTTTTATGCAAATAATAATTGACTAGAGCTTCTGTCTATTGGAGACAAACATGTAGAATTACAGTATAGAGAAATATTTTAAGGCATCAATTATTCCTCACATTTGAAACTTTCCCTTAAAAGCATCAGAAAGCAACTGACAAAAAGTTTTGAGACAGTGTATTAATCTACTCTTAATTATTCACTCTCTAAGGCGAAAATGCTTCTGTCTGCAAGATTATTTGATAGCAGAAATCTAAAATGTGGCCTCTAAATAGCTTAAATTTTAAACATTATTCATCACTTCCAGTCATTATCATTAACAGATTATGTGAAATATTGTAATACCTAGAGGCTGCAGTGAAGATCAGATCCCCCTTCTGAAAGACACAGATTAGAGCCAGTCCATTACTTACACCATAAGCAGAGAAGTCATACAAACTGTGATAAAAATTGGGGGAAGAAAAGCATAGAGAGATTAAATGATTGATCCAAGGCTACAACACAAGGCCAAGGCAGGGCGCCACAATGGAATTTGTCCCTGGCCAACTGCTTTGCTTACAAGGCTATCTTTCCTCACTCTCATCACCTTCCCCTTAATAGAAATATCTTCAACACCACACCTAGAAAATCATTATGATCACAAAACACAGAGCAGATACAAAAGATTTTGTGAGCGCATGTCAGGCAATTTAAAAAGTGAGAGAAAATTGAATACTATCTTGCTAAGGCTACTAATGCTAACGAAAGAGCTATGCTGATGTATTAATGCAGCTGGTAGGACTCACTTGCTGTATTCAAATAGCTGATAATCACTGCTCAGAATTCAAACAGAGCCGCTGTGATGGAGCTTAATGCAGACAGTGCCATGCAAACCCTGAATCGTGTCTCACAGCCCCTCTGGGAAAAAACTCTTGCTTATTCAGAAACAGAACGTTGTATAGGGTTGGCTCTTGAGCAGCAACACATGGGGAGATGGAGGATCCTGAAAACGCATTTGGGGTGTGCTTTGCCCTAGGGAGGGTGAGACAGAGGGGCAAAGAGCACAAATAAGAAGGTAAGTTTGGCTTGAATCAGAGACAGAAACTGATTTTCAGAAAGGACACTGTCTTTGCAAGCATGTGAGGACAAGGATATTGGCTCTGCAATCCCCAACCAACGGGCAGCTCTTACCACAGTGCTTCCTCTGACAGAGCAGCCATTATCCCTGTACACCCACCACAGGGCTTGTACCGGAGCACCGCACTACCACCACTCACCCACCCCCCAACCCCGCTCTCTCTTTCCAGTCACCTGAGTTTTCCAGTTGATCCATTCCTCAGATAAACCATATGAGAAACCGCTCCTGTAAGCTTCGACTATGAGTGCAGAAGGCTGACTGAATATGGGGTGAAACCTGCTGCATCTAGAGTATCCAATGACATTTCCAAAAATGCCAGCAAGTCACCTGCCATCTGAAGGTGACAAGAGTAACAAAGCTTTTGAAAGCCCCACAAGATCTGAAAACAGTAAACCGGTCATAGATCTTATTTCTAAGTTTGCAAAAGTGGAAGAGCCAGCCAACCTTACACAAATTTCTGAAAGTAAATAAATTTCATGTGTGTATAACATCCACACTGTTGCAAACAGAGAGGTTACAGATCAAACTTGACTAGATTCAGATTTGGTCATAGGATAGGAAGATCTTCATCTAGAACTGAATTTCAAATCTAAATCCAGTTAGTTGTGCCTGATACCCATCTTCTATCTGGAAGAGCCTGACTTGCCTTCAGCAAAGAAAATCAATAAAGCATTTCCCATGCCACAAGTACCAGTCCAGTGCTACTTCTGAAAAACACACTGGCAGCTCTGCAGAGATGGACCACCATCTTCAGCTGAATACGTAAGCAGATAGATGAGTTGAACACTTGGCAAAGCATTTAACAACCATCCATATTATAACCATCCACCTGTAGTAGTATTTTCAATGTTAACAGAGACTGACAGAGCTGAGTCAAACAAAAAACTCACAGAGAACAGTCTTCTTGCAATGATTATGATTAAGAATGTTCTCCGCAATCTCAGTCAAGCTCTTTGTGCAAGATCTCCACTGATGCTACTGATCAATTCTTTGTAGACAGGATTACTGGAGGGCCTGTGAAAACAAATAACTGGAAATATCTTCCCTCCAACTCCCTAATGCTGTTCACAACTGTTTCATATAAACACAACCTTACTTGTAACCAGGTGAGGGAAATCAGCAGGGTCTCATGGCCATCTCTTACATATTATATTCCGCTCCCAGCAGCTGTAAATTCAACACTTCACTAGGCATTAAATTTACCTCAAGAAACATTTTCTAAGAGAGGTGACAGAGTTATTGCACTGTTGCAGCTGTGGAGACAGATGGCAGTACGCCAAAACTCCGAGAAAATTTTAAATTAGAAATCTGACCATCTGCTATAGGTGGGGAAAAAAGAGGTTTCCATATCCAGGCTCCTCCCTTAGTTTTGTAATTTTCCTGGTACTGAAATGCATGATGTGGTGTGCAACAGATGCCATATGCTTTCCAGTGATTTCTTATTTGCAGCTTACAAGCGCTGGAATGTCTTAAGTATGGAAGAGAATCGGGAATTAATTCTTAAATTGCATTATGCCCTGCTATTACTCAGCCTATGACAAAGCAGGTATCAATCACATTATACCTTCATGGATGGGCCAACATACAACGCATTGGAACACAAGTGAATATCGCAGGTCCCACCATTAAAATACACACATTATTTAATCAGTAGGGGAGGTAACCTCTAAAGGAAGGATTCTGTTTACATGTATATACTAAAACTCCATTTTAATTGCCTGTAACATTATAATCCCCCATGCATTATTCAAACAATCACTTTGTTTCTATTTTTGTTATACTAAGTGGGGGGAAGAACAAAGCCTCTGAAGGTATCGAGAGCCATGTATTGACTCAGTAGCTACTTCAAAGGTCAGCTGCACTTGTCAATATGAATTTTTTTTTTTAAAAAAAAGAACTTCCACAGATTCTTACAACAGATAAAAGACCTGCTGACGGTTCCAAGACTCAGACTTCCTGCACAGCCCAAGGGCCACCTCCTTCTTTCCAAGGCTCTGCTTCTATCTGCACAACACTCTGTGAAATCTGTTTGGGGCCTCTGTGTTCATTAAATGCACGTCTTTGAAGCAGGCTGGCTCAAAGGGCCCCATGAAGAGGCAGAAAGAGCTCCCTTCTCCAATCCAAACTGGCACCTGAGACACCCCAGACACCCCAAAAGTGTTTAAATCCCAAACACCAAATCTGCACCCTACCTTGGCCCCGTTTGCACAGAACAAAGACATTTGCAATATGCACTGTATGGAATATTTTTTTTCCAGAATGCTCTTTGCAATCTGAAGATGCAGCTGACATACCTTTAGAATACTAACAAAATCACAAACCCTGTCATAAACAGAACAGATTGCTTAGAGACAGAGAAGTCACATTTCCACAGCAGTGACCTTTTAGGATCACTGCAGAGAAATGCCAAGGCAACTTGGCCAAGTCTTGGTTTTAGTATCTGCTTCTGTAAACAGATCATACCTGATGCTGATGGGTAATTACACAGTCACTTTATTATCTTTCTACTGCTCTTAAATTTCTGTCACTGTGTGGACGTTTCTCACAAAAACTGATTTGGGGCTAGTCTCTTGGTGATGTGGTGACTGTGGAAAAATATTCTGTCTACATGAGGCTGTCTGAAACATTAAGATACCAAACACATACATTTGCTACTGAGGCACTGCAGGACTTCAAAAATATTAACATGTACTCTGCCACACCTACCATGTCTGCAGGTCTTTAAAACAGATGAACACAGATTTCAAAAGCAAGGTAAATAGTAAGTCAGTTAGATAAAAATAGAAAAAAAGAATAGATAATGAAGAGCAGTGCAGAGTCAGGAAAAGGATGGCAGGCATTAACAATAAATAAGGAGAACCCCTCTTGGGAGGGGTTCAGTGGTTACTCTTAGCTGCTCCACATAACAAGAGCTTTCAGCATTGCTTAGTGGCCATGTAATCTTTTTGAAATTGATTTCAAAACATAAATTTAACATCTTTATTTTAAATTTAGACTTTGGACTTTCATTAAAGGGGTTCACAGCTGGGTGCCTTTAGAAGGTTTGGGGAGAAAGAGAAGCACTCACTGTTTAGAACAGCATGAGACTTTTATAATCTCTTTTGCTGGTGCCATGCAATTTTACACTTTTTTGTGCATTTAGAACTTCATGCCTTTCCTCCCAGTTCATGCAGATTTTTGAAACAGCCGTTAACCCACACATTAAGATGAAAACCAAATGCTTTGTGTCGAATTGCCATCATATGACACTTATCGATACGCTTATGCAAAACTCCACCACAGATTTCCAAGGCTGGCTCACTCTACGTGCCCGAGCTGTTTTTGTACTGAGAACAATAAGCAGCTTCTATGCAAAGCACATGAACCGAAGCTGCTCTGAGATCACTCTCTTCTGCACACAGGGGAGAGGGAACACGAGACAACTTTACCACTTCTAACTAGCTCAGAAAGTGTGAAGCCCTGGAGAGATCCAAAGAAATGTGTTTTCTTTCCTTATCGTAGTCACTTCTTCCTTCTCACTGGAGAATATTAACCTCCTGCACTGCCCAGCTGGACAGCATCCTTCAGTGGTTGGAAAGGACCTTTAAAATAACGCAGTTGGAAAACTGTGTGATCAGCTTCAGAGTTCACTCATCCTCCTCTCTGTTTCCACCTATACTGTAAAGCTATGTGCATCTTCTCTATTCTGTATACATGGAAAATCCCCTTTGACAAAGTCGCATTTTCATCGATAACCATGATATTGCATAACTGTGATGTCTGAAAAGATCCATAATTCAATGTGAGCATTAAAATGTTAAATATAAACAAAACGGACTGAAAAGTTCGTCTTTGAGAAGCATTGTGTAGAACTCATCAACAGTTTAGAACCTATCACAGTGGGTGGGGAAATCTCGCTCCATTTTGTCTGTAAGCAATAGCAACTTCATTCTTTCTTTGCTCACCTCTGATCTTTCTCTTCTTAGACTTGCCATCTCCTTTTCTAATTTTCATGGTAACTTAGGGTCAGCTTTTAGCCTGGCACTTACATTTACCTTAGAACACAAGGGGAGCCCACCCTTGGGAGAAGAAACTGCATCACGGTGGGTATTGCAAAAAGCACCATCAACAGTCAGAATGTGTGAAGAGTAAATATAACAATTCTAAAGGAAATAAATAAGGAACCGTATAAAAATGGATTATAGGATCTTGTAGGCTGTTCAAAACCCTACAGTTTTGAACCAACTGAGGGACCAATTATCATTGTAAACAAAGGTAGAGAATAAAGACAGTAGCAAATCTGA
The DNA here is from genome assembly GCF_000710305.1 of Buceros rhinoceros silvestris. Classification (NCBI taxonomy): domain Eukaryota; kingdom Metazoa; phylum Chordata; class Aves; order Bucerotiformes; family Bucerotidae; genus Buceros; species Buceros rhinoceros. Next base: position 49,020 of record NW_010426252.1, on the reverse strand, counting down.
AACAAAAAAGCAACTATTTTATCTGAGCAGCAAGATGGTGACACTCTCTGATTCTGTCTCTTGAATCCTTTTTCTCCTCATATATGGTTTGAACAATTCTTAAAGAAGTTATTAAAAATAAATGTAACATGTTCCTTCCTCTTCCCCATACCCTCATTTGAGATCTAACTCTTTAAAGGTCTCTGAAAGCAGAGAACTGTACCGTATAGTACAAAACACAGATAAAAACCATTGCTTCACTCATCATAGGAGTATTTTCTCTCGTTCAGAAGGCCTGGGTTTTGTACTTCTTACACCCCTTCCTCATCATTATGGCTTTTATGTTTCCTGTATCTGACATTCCAAATTTGTATCTGTGGATCAGGTCTTGTGCTCTTTTTTTTCTTTTTTTTTTAAATGGCATTAGAAGGGGATTCTTTGAATGATGCTCACTCAGTACTGCAACTTATTATTATTATTTATGCTTAAACTACTTTATTAATACATTACATTACTCCCTTTTTGCAATAGTTTTCTAACTATCAGTACTTGCTACGATAAAAATGAAACAGTGTGTTTTTCTGGTATGTCAGTAGGATCTAAACTGAGTACAAACTTTGCAGCTTCTGCATTGAGTGAGTGTCCTAGACATGTCTCAACTGCTTAAGAAGTTAGGAAGCAAAAGACTGTCTCTTTAACTGCACTCTTTAACCAGCCCCACAGTCTGAATAACCAGGGGTTCACAGCTGCAGAAGCTGTCACAAGTGCTTCTGCCATCTAGTCTGGGTGTGGAGTCAGATGATTTGACCCTCCAAAAATCCCCTGGGGCATCTACCAGTCAAGGAAAGCCTGGTTGCTAAATTTTGGAATATTTTAGGTGCAAAAACCTTTAGGCAAGAATTCCTTATGTAGGTTGTACACCAGACAGTATATATGAGAGAAGCAATGGGGAAACCACAAACTATAGCATTAAGATTTTTTGAAACATTATTTAATATAGCCACACCTCAAGTAGCATGAAAGGACCACAGTCATATGGAAGGCACTGTCCATGAATACAATGGCTGACAGTCTGTGCCCAAAGAGCAAGAAAAGATAAAAATGCAACAAGACCTAAAGAGCTTCTTTGCTTCAGTGTTTACTGTGAAGATGGGGAGAGGTTCAGGTTCTTTCCTCATACACAAATTTTGGCACCCAAAGACTGGTAAACTTTCAGTTTCCTAATATGTGAAGAGTTCCTGTAGAGCGTTCCCCAGCAAATTAGCAGAAAAGCAGTAAGAAAAACAAAACTAGAGCAGAAAACTCCCCACAAAATAAATATGCTATGCTGTGGAAGAGCCAGCATGACTCTGCAAAAGGGATCTGTACCTCAGACACCTGCTGGACTCCTATGAAGGAATAAAAAAGCAAGTGGACAAGGAAGATCCTCAGATGTCTAACTGTGCATTTGATAAAAGCCTTCATCAAATAATGCACCAAGTTAGTACTGGTCACATGGAGAAAGGGTTGGCTAACCCAAAAGAAACATTAGGGCATAGATAGTCACTTTTCAGATCAGAGAGATGTCCCCAGTGGAGTCCAAGAGGAGTCTGAATTATTCAGTCCTGTTCTTCAGTCTGCTCATAAATGATAGGAAAAGGGTATGAACAGTAAGGTGAAAAGAATTCCTGGTAGTGTCAGATTTCTCAGGGTGCTAAAAAAGATGGCTAGTGGAAATACTGCAGAAACCTTATGGGACTGAGTGACTGGGTTATTGAGTGGCTGATGTAATTCAATGCAGATAATTGTAACATAACCCACATGGAGAAAAGTCCAACTTTCTATACACATATATATTAGCGATAGCTCCTGAGATTATTATTACCATTTAAGAACAAAATGCTGGTGTTATAATAGACAGTTTTCCAGAAATGTCAGTGATAAAAAAGGCAAATTGAATGTTATGAATTATTAGGAAGAGAACAAAGAATAAACCAGAGAACATTATTATGCCACCATATAATCTAGAGTGTACCCTGCCTTTTCAATAATGTGTGCCATCTGGTCCATTATCACAAAAAGGACATAGCAAAATGGAAAAAAGTTCAGAGACAACAAAAGGAAGAGGAAAAATATCAAATCTGGTTCTTCTGCAGCAAAAATGGAGACCAAACACAGATTTTTTCCTTTTCAAAGATATTCCTAAATATGTAACAAACTTCAGCATGTTTTTCTGCAGCTGCTGTACAATGAGACTCCTGATGTTTACAGCTGTAAAGCAATTACAGACGCTTGGGTGAAAATCACCATGTAGATAATAACATTATTATCCAGTATCTTCAAATGAGAAAGGGGAAAAAATGTTTCAGAAAACTACTGCAAAGTCTTAGAGTGTTGTGTTGCAAACTAAATTTAAAGGAACAATCTTCGAAATTATCCCACGCAATTTGTAGTGTTGTCCACTGAGACTCTCATATTCTCTAAAAAGGCTGTTTAGCTTCCTCCTGAGATAAAGAAAAACCCCAAACTGCTATTTCTATTCTTGTTCTACTAAATGTGCTCCTAGCTCCTAGCCATGCCCATCCCCACCACTTTGCACAACTCTGAGAAAAGCATTTTCTCAGCATGGAAATTAAAGAGGAAAAGGAGTAATTTTTAGGGATATAATACATGTTGCTTTGTGGTCTCCACCAGGCATAATTTTGGCAGCATTTTGGCTGACTCCCAAGAGGAACTCGGTTAGTTAGTTTGGTCCTAGGGGAGCACAACATTCAAGCTATCACCACACGGCTTCTTTTACCGTGTAAATCCCAGGTCCAGTAGCTTGGATCTACAGGTGTTTTGCGTAAGCTATTTACCATTTCAGTCAGACACATCTGATCAACACTCATACCAGGAAGACACTATACTCCTTGATCTTCCTACACCTTCTCCTCCAGCAGCCCTGACACAACCCTCCCTGGTTTTCCACCTCCAGGTTTCCCCAGCTCAGGCCGAGATCCCTGCTACATGCTATAGCAACAGGGCAGACGCTTGCAGTCTTCTTCTAGTATGCTTCCTTATAGCGACAGGGCATTACAAAGAGCAGACGGACAAACTTTCCCTTGCTATGCTGATCGTGGCGTGTCAGAGTGACCTCCTCAATTTGGCACAGGGCAGCCATCATGCCTCTTCTGTAGGAAGGCAACAAAAAAATGGAGAAGGACTAAAGCAGAAGAAGGAGAACAGAATTCCCAGACAGCTGAAGCTGCACCTGTGGAGCCTCCTGCTTCACAGCAGCTATGGCTTTCCTGAGTCAGACCTGCAGGTCCCCTGAGCTTTGGATGGATTTTCTCAACCTCTGCTGCTATACTTCACACAAAACCGTGACATACTGCTCCAGTGTGTTCAAAAGTGTTCAACTTTTGCAGGAGATGGCAAAATAACCAGTTTTACGATGCACGTATCTGAAAAGCTTTTAGAATAATACTTTTAAGTTTTACTTTAGTCTGTTCCAAGAAGGGACGCTCCTTAGGAGCAGACGATGGTGTACTTGAGGAAATATCCATGTATTTATATAACAAGTCAAGTTTCCTCTACATTTTCCTCTCTAAAATTGAGTCCAAATGACAAGAATGCTAGTCGTCCCTTTACCCGCAGATAAAACACAGTAAGATCAAAGTACTCTTCCAGCATCGCAGCGATGCAGGCAATAGTACATAAGGCTTGCCTCCCCTTCCAATGTAGGGAAGAAGGAAGTCAGCTGGACCTCCCTCAAGCCTTCCGGGCTCCCTCTGTGTTCACAACCTTCAGTGTCAGGGACATATCTCCATGCCATCTGTGACACATGTGGGCCATGTGTTACATTCTAAGCTGAATACGTTATCTAAGGATTTTATATGGAATAAAACCGATGAGAAGGATTGAAGGAGAAACAGGCAGCTATTACACACGAAACTGAAAAGTAACAGTAAGTGGCAAATGTGCCCCAGATCACGTTTTCCTGAAATTCAGACAAGAGGTCTGAAGTTTAGAGTCCTTAAGATTACAAATGCTTGTACTGAATTTTAGTATTTGAGGCTCTTACACAGAAAAGCTTTCATATATAAAGATCCACCAAAAAATGTCATGAGTATTATGTTACAAATGATTGAAACTAAACCACTTTGCATAAGCAATGAAGATACTTTCCCAGCATCATTTTTCAATTTAAGTTATTATTGTAACTGCAGTATGATTTAAAATTTAAGACAGAAGGGTCAAAGAATATTATACTTTAGAACAGGCGGTTCTATGAGATTTTCTTGGTGAAGCCATTTGGGTCCTTGGTATGAACACCTTTTAGCCCAGAGGTAAATTTTCTCAAGAGTCAGAAGCAGCTGAAGATAAAGGGAATAAAATAAATAATGTCTCCTCAACCATAAATGTAAAATACTGAGAGAGATATTAAAATAAAATGCCATGACGGTTTATCAGGAAAAAAAAAAAAAGAGCAATCCTTTATGTTTTCACCTCCTTTTTCAACATAGACCTTCACTCTGCGAGCACGGCAGTGGTTAACTTTCCTTGCCATCACTAGACCTTCTGCTACTCGCACCATAGGATGTTGAGCACCCTATGACACAGCACATGGAAAAAGCAAAGGGAGCAACAGGCTTGTACTTCACCAGCCTCCACAGAAGAAAATGTTGAAGCCTATTAAAGCAATTTGGAAGGAGATAAAAAAGATGCACATCACCTTAAGACTGAAGCAGATGGGACCTGGGCAGGAAAAATGAAAGGGATGTCCAGGAAAGCCTGGGAGACACCTACCTAGTCACCTTCAAGCAAAAACTCTCACAAAAGAGGAAGATGGTCCTCACCTCAGACAGACAACTTGCAGCTAATGGAACATGCTTCAATGCTGTTCACAACCTCTGGGCCCCAAAGTGCCTCCCAGCTACCCCAAGCCGAAGGGCAGCGTCCCTCTGAAAGACCAGACTCCTGCAGAAGTGCTGCCTGGATATCCTGAAGCAACAGCAAACCAAAAGACAGGACCGACGCTGTAGAGTCATCATAGAAACAATGGGATTCAATGGAAAGCACTGAAATACATAATGCCTTGCCTTTCTGATTGAGCAAACTGCTGGAGAAAAGCTCCATCTGGCATGATTTCTTGCAGTGTCCTCTTACATTTTTCTTTCAGTTTTAGATTTACCTTCCTGTTTCTTTTTTTAAACTGAAGAATTTGACAGGATTATTTTCTTTATATCCATCAGATTGAGAAGTCACTTTCCTGTAGTGTTAGGAACTCCCATGATAGGAAACAACTGAAAAAAAGAATAAACCAAACATATTTCCATACCGAATAGTAGCGTTCACAATGTCAACCAAATGAAGCTGCCTGTCTAACTGCATTCTGTAACTCTGGTGTTAAAAGGTTCCCACTGTAGATACTTGCATTCCTTGAACAGTACATCATTTATCACACTTTCTATTAGGAAGTGCTGGGGAACATTTTAAGTGCCCAACAATAAATTTCTTTGTTCGCATTTCTTCTGTTGAGGCAGAACTTTTAACATTTATCTGTCATTGAGTTGCAGTGGGATTTTCAAGGGCTGTCACGGACCCATTTAATTCCATTGGCTTCAAATAAAAACAGAATGATGAGCAAGTTTGAAGATCCTATCCAAGAAGCAAACTTGACTAAAAGGGTAAGTTATTGAGCCAAATTTGGAAGCTGTTTCCACTTACAGTAGGAATATATTTGACATCCTGGTAACAATTATTTCCATATTTAATGGTTTGTCATGGTTGCTGTACTGAATTTTCATTATGAAAATATATGGGTGGATACCACTGAGAATATCTTGGATGTTCAGATCTGAGAAAAAGAGTCTAACAGTGCTCAGATCTGTCTCAGGCAGGATGAGTGACCTGCCTGCTCCACATGCATAGTTATGCGTAAGTCACATACAAATCAACAGCACCATTTTAAAGTCTCTAAGATGTTTGGCCTTGAGCTCCATTTTTAACTTCATCTGGCCAAATGCGGAAATAAAAGCAAGCCTTCACAGACAGAGGTGAAAAGAAAGCATGTCTCTCCTTTCCCCTTCCTCTTCCCTCCCCTTTATCCTCTGAAGGAGAGAACCCAGTATCCCACCTCTGAGGAAGCATCTGTCCTCATCCATGCCCACTGCATCACAGCTGAGACAAGACAGGAAAAAGTGAAAAAGAACAAGAACGTATTTCATTTGTGAAGATCTCTTACCACGTGGGTAACATCTGGGGAGGTGGGGGTGGAAATAACTAAGCCCTTTCAAAAGCCCAGGAGTTTGAAGAAGCAGAGGTTAACATTATTATAAGGCTGAAGTGGATCGCACACTACTTGAAAAGCTTAAGAAGTATACTAATTTAAAAATAAGAACTACAAACGGTCACAATGCTTTATAATATGACCCCATCTAAATAATTCAATATTCATTGAATCTGATGTAGAGCAGTCTTCCGTTGCAAATATATTACATACAAATTAATTAATGCTGAAACCTGCTCTCCAGTAAAATAATGCAATTTCACTTAGCATTTTCTCCCCACTGAATATGTGGTTATGTTCTGGTTATAGTCTTCCAGTGAAATCTAGCCCTCCATTACAAGGCGCTGTGTCTGCAGTGTATGCTCCTGAAATCGTACCGCTAGCATACGATTCAGTGTAAATGGCAGCGTTTGCTCAGGCCGAGTAATAACAGACACTTGGCTGAAGAATGAGATGCTTCTCTAAAGCTCTAAAGATTTAAAAAGAAAAGATGATGTTCTTTGGAGGAAACGATGATGTTCTTCAGAGGAAATTATGATGTTCTTCAGAAATTTCTGGCTCATAATTAAAACCTAATCCTTGTCTTGGAGTCAGACCCTGTGGTAATACTTTGTCAGAGTAATTGCCAAGAGGATGTTCAAATAAGGTAGCTTCTAGCTAACTCTGAGGCGTCCAGATGTTAAAAATGGGGTTTACAATCCCCAAGCCTTTTTCCAAAGACATTAGGATCTAACTAGTGTGCTTAAGTATTGTTCAATCTCAAGAAAGCAAAATTATTTTAGATAACTACAAGTTACTATGGCATTATCGGTACTTAGCTTTGCTTGACCAGTGTCACTAGGAATAAAGCCATGAGGCACTCTGGCCCTCTGTAACTAATTCAGTTTCCTTCCAGCTTTATAGAGGAGGAACTGCTAGCCACTCCTACTTCCTAACTACAGACACAAATAGTCATTATTGCTGATGATGGTGGCAGCAATTATTCCATAGTGCTGTTTGTAGGCTCGCACAGAAGCCACACTGCTTGGGAACACTTCACCCTAAGGCTCTGTTTCAACGCACAGTAAGTCACTTTTCAAACCCATATACAAGCTACTGACAGACTGAAAGACAAAGCACCTCTGAGGCTGCAACAAAGAACTGGCAGAGATGAGGGTATCCTGTACTTCCCATGCAGGAGGGAGGGCAAGGAGAGAGGCCCGGGGGAAAACCATGGTAAAAGAGGAGCGAAGAGGACCTGCTGAAGGAAGGGCTGCCAGTGAGACAGTGGTACAGGATTCAGACGTGAAAGCCAGGCAGATGCCATGAATTGCCATTTGCCTGAGAGGAGTCACAGGGCAGGGAGCTAATGAGGACTAAATGAGCAGACACCTCAGTCTGCTGTCCTGCTTCCTCTAAGAAACACACAGGACAAGCCCAGGCAGCATCAGTGCTACCTAACCCTGTCATGAAGGAGTTGCGGCAAAAACTTTCAAAACATTGTTCTGATCGACTGTTACAAGAGAAACTTAAACTCCGATTGAGAATATTCTGTAGGCTACATTTAGAGCAGATAGAGCTTGCCAGTTCTTCCACGAGCAGAGCTCGTAAAGGGTGTTCTGGGGAACGTACAACAGAAATAGAAGTAGGCCAGCCAAAACGCCATGAATAAAACACGAAGGAAGATAAAAACCCCACCACTTGAAGGATGAGACTTAAGTTGCCTCCATTACCACCGTGATATCAAGACTTCTCGAAACCAGCGTTTCTCTGTAGCTTAATTATGCAAAGTTGTGTTGGGTGTGGGAGGAGAGAAATAGGGGGTGCCTTGTGTTTAAAGCTAGGCAAAGGTAACTGAATCCACTGTTAAACAACAAGACAGGTTTTAAGCATAGTATTTCACTGATGACAGTGAAAGAAAACTGTGGCAACTCATAAAACACTAGAGCGAGCTGTGGGATTACGAGCTAGAGGGGAAATTCTCTCCTCTCGACTCTCCAGGATGAAGATGTATATAGAGCTCTTCTGAAAACAGGGCAGAATTCCTCACTCTGTGTTTATAACTCAAGAAATTTGTAGCAAAGGTATTGTTTACACAGTAACATACTGGTCAGAGTAAAGCAGTAAGACTCTTAAACAAAGGAGTTTTAAAAAGTATTGTTTTTTGCTAGTAATAAATCACTCCCTTGAACATATATAGATCGTGCATGATGTCAGTGATTTTGAAGAGAAGGAATTCCTTTCACTTGAACCACAGCCAATCTTTCTCAGCTTATGAAATATTTGTGAGTGCTGCCGATAGTGTTTTGCCACATACAGAGAGACTAGAAGTGCCTGAACTGACAAAGAGGACACCGGCTGCCTCTTTTGTTGCTCCTGGAGCACAAAAACCGAAGCCATGGAAAATCTGTCTCCCTACAAATTGTCTTGTCAAAGGCACAGGCTCTTTTCTTTTTCAAAAAGTATAATTCACAAAACGCTTTCAAATTGTATCTTTTCATTTCCATTCACTTTTAACCGCCTCATCTGAAAGCCCTGCCTTGGAATAACAATTTATTTTCTTTCACAAACATACAGAGAACTAATATTTTGGCTTGGTTTTAGTGTTCTGTTCCTCTGACAATACAAATGGAAGGGTTAAATTGAAACAACTATTTGTCTGTGAAACCCCGGTGAAATTCATGAGGAATATTCATGTTTATCTGTAAATATAAAGACTTATAGACAGTAACGTCTTTTTATATAAAATCCTGTAATTCATGTATTATGCTATTATATATTGTGTCTCTTAATTAGAAAATAAAAGCATTCTTAGAGGTTACTGTTTGATTTTAAAAGCAAGTAAACATTTTTTCCATAATCATAAGACTGGAAAACAAATTTTTGTGTTTTACAATACAAAATTTACCCTATAACAATTACAGAAAAGTGAAAGAGCTGCTTCTTTCTCATCTCGGCTAAATTACTATAATCGGATTGAAAATGCAATAGGTTTTCCAGTACCCATTTTATCCAGCTTCCCCAGAACATTACCTTAGTGCTAATTTGAAGTGTCATTCCCAAATCTCAATTTATTTATAAAACTAATCTCAATACCAAAAGGATATAATTTTTTGAATAGTCTCTGCAGTGTGAAAATAACAGAAAATAGGGTTAGGATACAAACAATACCCTTATCTGTAATCTTCTATTATCATGTCAATTATCAGGCATTAGCAAATGCAACCAGAATTTTATTCAGCACATGTCCCCATTGCTCAGGGCTGTGCATCTGACATTTGTGCATTTTGTCCATTTGTCTATAAGCTACTGAAATGAATCTTCATATAAAAATGGTGGGGGTTTTTTGGTTTGGGTTTTTTTTTTTTTTGTCTTGGGATGGAAAATTGGAACATAAATTATCTGACATTTTCTATAATAGCTATCACATGTTTTGTAGTAAACAGATTATATTAAACAATCAGGGGCTCTGAAAAAAATCATCATCACATCCATGAATACAGATAGAGCAATAGACATGTTAAATTTAAAATATCAGAGGCACAGACAGATACTCTGCCAGCTGGCCATTTCTGTCAACAGCAGACATTTGCATTGTGGCTGTGTATCGGAGGTTAAAAGAGAGAATCTCCCAAACCCTTCAGCCTCCTTGCCACGGTGGATCCACCTCTTCACCTAGCATTTGCCCATCTCCATCCCGTGAGGCTGTGGGACTCGGGATTAGGAGTGAAGCAAACCACGGGTGATGCTTTACGGTACGACATAAGGGGAATACTGTCAGTGCTTTTTAAACCTTGTGTTTTAAGCTGCATTTGACACTACTTAGGTCTAGCCATGCCCAATAAATAAAAAACCAAGAAACAACCATGTCTGGTGGTCACCTTTATGCCTGTGGGGGCACTTCCCTGGTTTTGGTGCACTGCATGGCCTCGGTGATTGTGGTCAATAACACGGCCCACACCCGCTCTGCGCTCCCTGGTGTTTCTAGGCATGCTAAATACATGGTCCTCCTGACCTCCTCTAGGGGCAAACCACCATGACTGAGAACACCATGTAGTCTAACACACTTTAGCCCATCCCACTCACAGGTGATGGGAAAGAAAGAGAGCAGGCACCCTCCCCGCCTGGCTGCCGTATGCGAGTCCCCTGAGCTCCACAGAAGAGGATGGGAGCTGCAATGTGACTCCTCATCCCGCAAAACGTCCTTGACAGCTTGGGTGAAACTGTGGGTGACAGAGTGTGAAAGACCTCAAAGCTGAGACATTAAGGTCTCATTCATGCTGTTGCCAGGCACCTCACAAGGTCCAGTCTGCTCGGGCAACTTTCAAAGAACATCTCCTTACAGCTGGCAGTAACATAAAAGTCATATAATTACTTTTCAGGAAAGCACGAACATGCTTGTGTTTTCCTGTTCTCTTTTTTAGTATTTTTTTCAGAGTTTTCAAATTCCTTTGTCCCGATTAAGCATACTTTCTGCTTTTGGAAACTCCAGAGTCCCACATCTCTGTACCAAGAATTAAGATTTAATCGTTACGCTGTTCCAGGCTCAGCATATACAGATAAATTTGTTCATGAACTTGCAAATCCTATTGCCTTTAAAAGTCAAATTCCATCTCTGGTAATTTTCTGAACTGCAGTAAGACTGCTGAATTAATGTTAGAAAAAAATTTTCACCACTTGTGTTCATAAGGGTACCCATAATGATGTAAGTATATACTTGATAACATTTTCCTCTTCTTTCCACTAAAACAAGCTTTGTGAGAAGCTGCTTTTAGCTTTCAGATACCTCAATTGGTTTTGATTTGTTTTCTTCCTTTTCGCAGTCCAATAGCGTATTTTATATCCCTGGTGAAATCACTAGTGGTCTTTAGCTATCTTGATATGGCGTCAGGTGACATTACTAATACCACTGTAGCTGTAAAACATTTTCGTTCAGGAATATATTATCATTGCCATAAGAAACAGTACTGCAAAGAGCACTCTCAAGAAAATTTAAGTAGATGCGTGTCACTTCATTTGTATTTTAAGCTTTGATTTCTTTTTTTCCAGCTGACCAAAGCTGATCTTTGAGATAAGACATAAGAAAGCTTTTAAATTGAGAAAATACATTATTGCTGAGCTCTATTGAGAGTATAAGTGTGGAAATAATTGTCATCATTTGATCATGCTGTTCATAAGAGAACTGTAAAACTTACATATTTTACAAGATCCAATTTAATTTAAAAAATTAATAACACTTGTGAAAATCAAGATATGCAGCTGCATAATTTCTTTCTTTAAAGGTCCATTTTGGTTTATTTCCTTTTCCTTTCTTTATCACATTTTATGAGATATTTCTGTAAGAGCTAGAAATACTTTTTTTTCCTCGTATCACTTTTTCATTTGTCCCCTTATTCTCTGATGCTGTGTCCTTACCAGCTGGTACGCTGTCCCCCCCCGCCCCTTGCAAAGCAAAAGGAGTATTAGCTAGCCTGCATATTGCCGGTAGCTGAAGAACTAGAAGCCACAATAAAATTACTTTGTCAAGGGCAGAGCTGGCTTTCGCAGGTACACACAGAGAGAAAGGCAGAGAAAGAATGAAGAACCTTGAGGCAGTAAGCTGGTACTTAAAATGTTACTTCAGATGCTGAATGTGAATTGCATGCATTAAGGCATTCTGTCCCCTGCAATATGACTAATTTTTTGGCTGTGCAGATATACAAGGAACTTAATTATGCATTCTTGGGGTCTGAGAAAGATAGACAAATTTGAAAAACAACATCACAATAAGTGAGATTGAGAAGTCGCTATTAGAGAAGCCTTATTTCTCTCCCACTCTCACTCTCTTTTTACACAGTGTTTGGGAACTTGCTTTGCAAAAATCCAAATTAACTTTTATGTACACTTAATTGCAACCAGAACCTGTAGAATATTCTTGTGCAAATCTAGACACCCCACCCCCCCACCTCATTTCTAGCATACATAATGAAAACGCAGTGGTATTCCACTAAAACTAAGGTAGCTTGCTTTCACTTTCAAAATCAAACTATAAAAGATACATAAAGCAACAGAGACGATAAAAATCAGTACTTTGTGCCAGCTGTTCTCTTTCAAGACTTCCATTGTGATTGAAACAAAGGGGGTTGATTTGCACCTACTGGAGAACAGGACATGAATTTGAAAACTTCACCACACCTGCTTGAACCAGTGGAGTCACGCTCAGGTACTTCTGCACAGGCGAACTCTGCAGTCACCAACACACTTCCCATCACTGGCTCTGCAAAGCATACGAGGATGCTGTCATGAAATAGCTACCTAAACTGGGGTGTGCCAAGAGCTTGCTTAGATACATGGTCCATCTGCTGCCATCTTTAACATTGCTTCCCTCTCTCACAGTCCCAGCGAGAAAACTTTTTCATTCCCAGACTAAGCTCTGACCTTTCTCTTACTCTGAACAAAACTACAAGACAGAGAGGCAAAGGCAGTGAGTCCCAGCTAGGGGGGAAGTTACTGCTCTGTTTCCTTTGAGAAAGCACCATCTGCTCTTTTAGCAAAGAAACACTGCAGTTTATTACGATGCCATAACCTTTATTTCACCTAAAGTCTTGATACACTGTATAGACCAAAAGAACATACAGGGGATATTGTGCTGCCACCAAGCTGTGCGTGATCTACTTGCAATGAACGGCCAGAGACAGAAAGAGATCAAACTACGTAATGCCTGGGCAAGTCAAGGATAGACAAGATCTCCCTGGTGATTAATACAACAGCTTTGCCAAATGCTTCACCTAATAAGGAATAGAACTTTAAGGAAAGAAAAAAAAAAAATCAGTCTTTCCTGTCTCCTGTAGTGCAGTCACCTTGATGCTCATCTAATAAATCCTTGTGTGACCCTGCAATACCTCCCTTTCCCCAGCATGGCCAAGAGATTCTGGAGGTGCTTTTCATCACCAGCTCCCATAACAGCATGCTGGAGTAGAGGTTTAACTCCCTAACCACTGGCTTCCAGTGCCACTTTAGATGCTACAGGGTATCTGGGAGATGTGTATGGGGCTGAAAAACAAGGCATGGGATTCCCAGGAGTACTGCACCCTTTTGGAGCAGTACCTTAAACGCAGGTAGTCATCCTGTGACGGCACCACGTGGTAAAACAGCAGGCACCTGCTGTAATACTAAAATACCTCAATTTGCTGCTAAGTAGCAAGCAGGGATGTTGATACGAATGCTACCAAAACAGGCACCCTGTGTGCGAGGCACTTGTCATAATTTTCAATATCTAACAGTACACAGGCTTCAGCAATGGATCCTGGAAAAAACACTCAATAGGTCCTGAAATATCCTAGAGCCTCCTACTGACAGCCACAGCCAGTGAAAAACAACTGCTCCCAGTAACAGTGGAAACACTTTATGCTGAAAAATGAACTTCTTATCAGCTCATACAGAAGATGTGATAGTCAACCTGTGTCTCAAAGAGCACTCGCTACACAAAATACAGCGTCTCTTCTGCCAGAAGCCCAACCATCCAGAAATTGCAGAGAAAGTACCTGCTGCCTCAACTAAAATGTGACGATATCACAAACCTGCAGCCTAGATATTGGCCTGATACCACTCAACAATATCGTCATATTGTTGGCGATATGGCACTATTTCCAAGTCTGGGCTGTCAAACTTCTCTGCAATTTCCTCATATTAAACCTGTTGTTCCAAAAACATGAACACAAGACACAGCAAAGACAGATGGTGAAGCACACTGGAAGTAAAAAAGTTCAGAAGTCTAGAAATGATGGCTAGTATTCAGTTCCTTTTTATTAGATAATACTGTCCTAAACTCCAGTCCTCCAGGAAGAGTGGCACAACAGGGGGATCTGCAAAAAAACCCATTTGGTCTTGAGGACTTGAGGCCCCACAATGGGTTCTCTGGAGGTACCCACTTGCTGACTTGCTCCCGGAAAGTCTGCCTTTTTATTGGCATTCTTTGCTGCTCCTGGCTGTAGTAACTGATCAGAGAAACCGCATAATTCTGAAAAGCAATTCATCCTGCCTGAATGGCAGGTATTCACGCTGCAGACGATCTATTTGCGCCCATTTATATCCTCATTCAAAAGCACTTTGTCATCTCTAAAAGGCATTCTTGATAAGATCATTAAAAAGCAAATAATCAATGCATAAGACATTTACTTCAAAGCTCAATCAAAAACTACAGAAGCAGGTAAATTATTCGAACATTTATCTCCATCTCATTTGTTATTTGCACTTATTTCTGGCTCCAGAAGCAACTTCTGAAACTGAGCTTTTAAGGGACACCCTCACCTGAAAGAGATTGAGCTTCTCTCAAATTTTTTCTCAACTGCTGACGACAAACTCAGGATAGATCTACCTCTGCCCAGAGGATTAAGGACATACCTGCCTGATAAAACAAAGCCACTTCACCTCTTCAGAGGAGGGAGCAGGCCCACAGCGTGCTCAGGATTTGATGAGAGAATGCCTTCAGAGAATGTTTTACTATTCATCAACTAATTTTAACAAAGGACTTTGCAGATGAACATCAGTTTTCAAACAGTGTTATTGTAAGTCACTATGAGGCAAGGAGCACTCCAGTCCAGGAGCAGGGAAGAAGTCTGGAAAACTCTTAATGCAAATCTGAGTTAAGGAGCAGAAAACAAGAGATTCAGAAAAGAGGGATAGGAGGTAACTAAGACAGTTTCTGTAGGAACTGGTCACAGATCCAAGCACAAAGGGAAGAGAAGGAGAGAAAAATGAAAGAAAACTACAGTCAGTTAAGCCTTGCAGAGAAAAGATAAGGGCAGCAGAAAAGAAGAATGATTTAATGCTAGCGTAAGTGATTACAGAGAAAAAAAAAGACTCTTATAAATATAGTTGTGAGGTGGGGAGAAATACCAGTGAGAAATTAGGACTATTAAGAAATAAGGAGAGAAACGATACAAAAGATTGCCATAAAGTGGCTGAGCACGATTGCTGTATTAAAAATCCCAAGGCATTGATAGAAAAATATTTTTCCAAGAGGTACAGGTAATTACAAAATCAGTAGATTCCTGTAAACACCCCTTCCAATACATGGAAAAAAAAAAGTGTAATAAAAAAATAACCAAAAAGCCTTGCTTATACCAGTGATTTAACAGTAATTTCGTCAAGGAACTCTTTCTGAATGAGTGCCTTTTTTAGCTCTACAAAACTGGACAGCATCCACGGAGTGATAATATCAGTTTTGGTTACAAAGCCAGTTTTGTCATCTCAGACAAACTCCATTACCACAGTAAAATACAATGAGTTCTCAACAAGAATCCTGTGGAACCTATCACTGAAGTCCTTAAATCAGGTCTTTCAATACAGATCAAAATTAAACCAAACGAGTAAATTTGCATTTGATAAAGTACGGTCACTTAATACTGTAATATTAGAAATGTAAAACACTAACAGTGTCGAAGATTCAGCTGCCCCAGTGACCTCAGGAGATGCTCTCGCCTGGACAGAAAGCATGATGCCACATCTGAAAGCCAAGATTTGACCCGGTTTTGTGTCTGCCACTTGGTAGCCAGACGCTATGGCAGACAAAAGATGCAGGGGATTTCTCCATCCAGTGGACAGACATGCTGCCCGTGCTGCTCACGTACAGCCGCAACCGACTCTCCGGCTGTGCCAAGCGTGCAAGGCACGGGCACCCACTGTCCACCTCACAGCAGCACTGCCAAGCCTTCTCATCTGCAAGTCACACACTGCAGGATTTGCAGACACCAAGCAGAAAATACAGCTCAATATATCCTTACAGGATGCCTCTCAGGCAGCAAAAAGATATGAGTAGTTACCAGAAAAACATTGAAATTGGAGGTGACTACTGCAGACCCTTAGCGAAGAAGGATAATAGGGAAGCTTCAGGAAAATCAGCAGCTTTCTCTCTGACTTTCACTCATTCATTCAAAAAGATCAAATATATTAGAAATTACATGAAGGTGTCAAGACACTGAATTCTGCCCACATAGGGAACGATAAAGTGACTAAAAAGCACAATAAAACAGACTATTATTTTAACTCAATATAATGATCATCTGTAACTGAACTGTGATTTGTAAATGTAAAAGGAACAAACTATAAAACACACAACACGATTACCACACTTCAAAGTGTACGGGAAGTGATTCAGCACTGAAATTAAAAGGCGAGATGTGGCAGTGGTGTCCCGGGCCAGAACTCAGTGGAGACAGTGGGGAGGTAAGCTTGGACCAACAGATGACCAAATACTCTGAAGCCAGAACAACCCCTGACATCTGTATGCCTGAATTGCCATGATTAATTATTAAAACTCCTTTTGCATTGCCTGAGTGCCTCTTAGAGACCTCAAAGCACAAGGGAAAAGAGACTCCACTCCCCAGGGCTTCCAGTGCACCTTGACCACAAGGAGCTACCAAGCAGCGGCAGATGAGCAATGGACAAGTTGACCAGGGCAAGCCCGTGAGGTGCCTCTCTAGTCAGGGCATGGGAGGAAGCACAGAAAAAAAGAAGTCTTTCTTCTTTTGTGCAAAAAAGCAGCAAGGCTTCTTATGAAATGTTGAGGCTTCTTATGAAATGTTGCAGCCTAGGTCAAGGGGAGAGGGCTGGGTGAGAAGAAGAGTTTGAGCTGCAGCAGTGTCTGAGCAGAAATACAGGAGTAGGATGAAAAGAAAGGGAACCCACTTGGCTAGGGGAAGAGTTATGGGAAGCCTGAAGACAACAGAACAAGAAATTTAAACTAGAGGCAGCCAAAGGTGTCACCACAAGGATTCAGAGAGGGGGGTAATAAGGTCATCATGACAACCAAGCAAAGGGATTTTGACAGCTGCCTTTCATGGGGCTTGAAATAGGAGGTGGAGGTGTCAGCAGAGATTACAATAAGCAAAAAAAAAACCAGGAGGCAACACACAGATCTTGTGTCTCCTGTGGCAATGGGGACAAAAGGCCAGTCAGGGTAAATGTTTTTCAGGAGTTATTACCAGGATTTAAACAGGCCCTAAATGTGCAGGCCACAGGGGTGCTGGTAATGTTGCAGAGCTGCATATATAACACTAGCAGAGGAGAGAAAGGGAGCTTCATCGTGCTTCCTGAAAGTAGGTTTGGGGAGGGGGTTGTGCTTAAGAAATAGTAGTAACAAAGAGAAGTCCACACCTCGCCTGAACAGACCTGGATACCTGGTTATGACGGGCTGCCCACGAGGGTTCCCAGGGAATGCTACAAGAAACCCATTCACAAATCTTTACTGTTCCCCCACACACCCATGCTGTCTGCTGCCACCACTCTGAGAAAGCGCATCAGCAGAAAGCGATGGAGAACAGCACAGGAAAGACATTATTTGAGAAAGAAAATTCAAGAAAGGATATTTGGTGAGGACTGAGGAGAGAAGCACACCGTGCGACTGAGAGTCTCATCCTGAGTCCATCAAAATATAATGCTCACATACAGCTGGCTGAGGGCAGGGAGAGAGATGGATAATTGACCAGAAGACACTGCAGAGAACAAGCAGAAGAGGAAATAGGGGGAGGGAAGGAAAAAAAGGCCATCCGTACTTTGGCAAATACTTTTTTTTAAGCAAAGGCATGCGTCACAGTCAGTCTAAGCTACCACAATGAACTGATGGCAAGTCCAAAGCTTAGCTCAGGTTATTTGTCCCGATCATTAGAATTCTCAGTGAGAGAAATTCACAGCAAAGAATGCAGAAAAATGCGGTTGAACAAAATAAGAGGGAAAAGTTGAGGCAGCCGTCAGGGTATCAGAGAACAAAACAATTGAGAACAGGACTATTTGTGGGGAGGGAAAAGAGGTTTCTGGGGACAGAAGGAACCACTGCCTGCTCTGAAGAAAGGTACGCAGGCATATGACCCAAGTGTGCAAGAAGCTGTGAAAGAAGAAAGCAGACAACGCAAGAAAATATTTCCTGCAACAGGTCTCCGGGTGGGCCTGAGATTTCCTCTGCGGAGGCACGCGGCTGACGCATGTGCCAGGCAGGAGCCAGAGTTGGATGCTTTGAACACACAGTGCTGAGAGAGGAAAGTGGAGCCCAGGGTTGAAGACAGACTTGGGAGAAACGAGACAAGTGAATTACTGAGAGCAATGAGGGGAAGGAAGGATGGTGCTGGGAGTGAGGTGTCACGGCTTCTGACAGACGGGAGGTCACAGCAAGGCCAGGTGAGGATGGGCGGGTGGGAAGGGGATGAGGGGTTTCGAAAGAAAGGTGGTGATGGTCAGACAGAGGGAACTGGGTTGGTGGGAGGTCAGAAAGCAACTGCCTCCCTGCCCCAAATAGTGGAAGGGGTGGGTATAAATGTGTCATGTTCTCAGTATTTCATGACCCTGTGTCAAAGGGCACGATCCTTATTAGCACAAGCATTAAAATGTGTGACAAGTTGAAGTTTTATATGGGTTTTTTTTTACTCTCCCAGGCCAAAATAAATGTCTGCATTTTATATCCTTATTTTTTTCCACAATTTAATATAAAGCTGCATTAAAAAAAAAAACCCCAAAAACAAAAACCCACAAAACATTTCAGCAAGTTTACAGCTAAGTAGATACAGCCTGCCTTAATAGAAGTATCACAGCCCTTTGAATGCTTTTAAGTGTTGGTGTAAACAAGAGTAACTTGATTTTGAACTATCATTATTTTCAGTGTTTTCTGTTGTGCTTTCTGTTTTTACTGCATTTCTACTGTATTCAATAAAAGCATATCACTTATCCTGAAATTTAGTGTCTACTCACCCAGCACCCTTTTTCTACAAAGGAGATGGATTGATAAAACTTCCCAGTACCGTGGTAAGATTTGGATTCTGTACACAACCACCTAGCTACTTTATGTAGAAAGAGAGTGAGTGACATGGGTATGAGGTGGTCCTCTGGCTGAGGGAGTGAGGGATGCACAGCAGCTTGATCAGGAGGACACTACAAAGCTCAGCTGGCATGTAGGAGAGATTTCAAACCCTTGTAACTTGATTAAGCTGTGGCTTAACGAACTCTGGGGATAGAAAGAAATCTGTTAGAAGCTTCAGGAAGATATGGAAAACACATTAAAATCTGGCTTTTTCTTCACAGCGTTTTTGAATTTTAGTAGTGATTTAAGGTTAAGATTTAACCTTCAAACTCATGTCTTTACGTATTGGCTGGTAAAACCCAAGAACTTTGGAATACAAATTCACAGAATAGTTTTATAAATGCTCTTTCTTTTGTTTGGTGAAAGTTAAGCGCTTAACTGAACACCGAATTTCTCTACCAATCCCCTCTGGCCTTTTTCTCATAGTTGCTCAGTGGTTTTGAGCCACACCCATCACCTTCCCAAGAACTAGCACGCAGACACTCAATTCTGCAAATAATGACCAAGCAAAGATAAAATAACTTGTTAGCATCCTAAGCTCCCGCCTGATGGACATTGCTCTAGACAAAAGGGAAGATGTAATCAGGGACTTCATAGTTGCATTTTGCTCTCTCAATACGTTTCCATGAGTTGGGCTCATCTTTCCTAACATCATGGCAACTGGCTTGCCTACGCTGGAAGAACTGCAGCATCTACAGAAACCCACCACTGCAAGCACTCATTATTTCTTATCAAATCCATACGTGGGAAGAGCCGTGCCTCCTACCTGAAAACTTTGTTCCCTTAAAAGTATATGTTTCCCCCTCCAGATGTCAGCTGCATTATTAAGCCTATTTATAGATAAGTAAAACGAACAGCAGATGGCCCGCACAGACCAGGGTTTTCAGGCATGCTGCAACCCATGATGTCTTGTCTTTGACTCAGCTACTGATGAGCAGGAACAGCTACCTGCAACCTGGAACACACCTCTCCGAATTTTCTACATAAGTAATTGCAGCAGCAATCGATTTGAAATCATGATGGATTATTCTAGTTTTGATCAATCCAGAGGGGGCCACACAGTGAGGTAGCGGCGCTGCTGGGAACTGAACCAATTCTGGCAGGTTGTCCCCTGCTCTGACTCACAGATGACTCTTGTCATCTTCCCAAGTGCCTGGGCAGCTCTCACATAGTTTTTCCCACCATTAAAATTCCCCAGAATAGTCCGCTTATTGAATGGATAGTTTTAAACATGTTTACTAGAAGACCCCTAAAAGTAGCTGTTAACTTTAAAGAAAAGAACCTCCTGTCTCATACAACTAAACATTAAAAAAAAAAAAAATAAAAGCCAGGGTGAATAGTTACAATGAAGGAGAGAACAAAATCTTCTGAACAACAGTGTTCAATTTTTTAAAGTAGAAATCAAAATGCTAATTCAAGCACAGTGCCTTTCTTTTTGTTGTTATCCCACTTACACACAAACCCCTAAATTATAACTTGCATACAGGGAAAGCATTTATAATTAATTTATTTCCCTGACAGGTTTATTCTTGTAAAATATCTAAATAGTCACTTAAGATTAATTTCTCTGTGCTGTATGGTATATGAAGGTAAATTGATACAGAAGGCGAGGGAGGGTGGGGCTCAAATGAGACTAATAGACACTTTTTTGTTATACGGAACAGAGGGAAGAGCTGATCTGGTTCATCATTTCAGCTGGCTTTTGTATTTTGGGGGTTTTTTTAGGAAAATCATTATTATCACTTAGAGGAAGACAGTTGTATAACGGAGAACATTCATTTCACAGCTTTACCCCTTTCAGAGGGACTTTCTGGCATCACAAGTCTCAGACTGCTCTAAAAAGACCCCAAGGAGTTCATTTATTTACCATCAAAGCTAAAGGAAGAAAGTTAGAGAAGCAAAAGCCAGTCTTCACCTAAAGGGACAACACGCTGGTTCTTTAGATTTGCAAGACAGAAGCGCAAAGACCCTTGTCACGCTAAGCTCAACTCAGACGTGGCCTAGAAAAGAAAAACTAGGGAAAAAGGACTTATGCAGGTAAGTAGCTACCAAAATAATAAATAAAAAAAGTCCTAATTACACTGACTGGCTCGTCTTGCAGTTATTTGCAGTAAAAAGTTCTCCCCATCAGTGGGCTTAAGCAACTCTTCTCCCCTCCCATCTCAGGTAACACTTAATGTGATATTCCAGCCCTGGAGATATTTAATACCACTGACATCTACCAGTACAGGAGCTGATTGAAAAATCCATTTCCCCAATTCTCAACATTTTCCAGTTTCCAGAAATAAGGCTATATGTTTCCTGCTACTATGAGACTCGTGATGAAAGTAGAAAGATGATGATAAAGAAAAATAGCAGCATTATCTATTATTGCCAGTCTAAGCTCATAAAAGCTTTGAGGCAGGCTCTTCACATTACAGTCAAACTAATGAAATGCTGTTTGGAGCTATAAATTAAAGGTCCCCATGTTTGCTCTTGGGTTGCTGTTTCCAAAGTTTCTCTTGGCCATTACTGGCCATCTTGTCCGACCACTTCTAAGAGCTCGGACTTTCAAAATGTCATTATCACAAACCTTTTCAAGCAACAGAACAGACAGCCGAGGAAGGTCTAACATCTGAGTAGAAAATGCCTGTGTTGTGTTTATAGCAAAGGGACTTGGTGAGGCTGTCTCTGGCTAGTTTAGTCCATGTTGGTAGGGACCGTATACTTGACTTTCTGCCTTTGCTGACGACTGTTTTTTTTAAATCTTGACAAGGTGGTGTTTGCTGACTAGCTAGAAATGCAAGCTTATTCGAACATAAACATGAAAGTTGTGAGTTCAATATAGTACCCAACTAGCAAGTCTCCAGGTCATGAAGACATTCTGATAGGTTGCTGACATTTGTTGGAAGCAGCTCATAAAAATTAGGGGATATATGATCTTACTGTGAGATTTATTCACTTCAGTTGTAAAAAAAGGCTGGATGTTTTTTCTGTCTCTCCTTGCTGCCTGGGGAGGCGTCCATGCTGCACCACAGTTTCTAGACGTATCTGGTTAGTTATGCTACATTATGCTGTGTCTTAACATGTACACTTCTTCAATGGTCTGTTATCACCCCTTTCTTCTCATTTAAACTGATCATATCCGCATCGTCACTCTCCTGAACACGCTAGAGGAATTCTGCAGGAAATACTTATTTTTGTCTACTGGAACCATGTTGATGGCAAGGTTTTGGTTCCCCTCCACCTTGAGTGTCATGCATCACGTACTCGTTCCTTCAGCAGAGATGCTGACTGACATGTGAGTGATGTGCAAAGCTGAGCCCATTTGCTTCCCAGACAGTTGAGCAAGTTTTACTGCTGTTTTACAAAACCTATTCTAATTCTGGGAAAATTCACAGTGGCCTCTGATCAGGTCCTCCCTTGGCATGGAGGATTGGCTCAATTTGCTGAAGCCAGGAGAGCCCTGGAGAGTAATCCTTCTCTCTGGCAGAATAAAAATTAAGGGCAGAACAAGCTAATCAGGAGAGACTGCATAATAGATGGACCTCCTTATGCAAATAATACCACATCATACACCCCTAACAATTCAGGTTAGTCTGATGATGATCCCGGGTAACATCACACAACAGCAGATGGGCAATGACACGAGTATACTGCCATCTTTGTTTTTTAATTTATTTTTATAAATGAATCAACCATTTTATGACAGGTAGCAAACTTGATAGTATTCTCTGGTGAGATTAGTGGTCCTTTGTGAAGGATAACTCTGTGATAAATGGACTTTTGCAAAGCATTTATTTTTTAAAATCATGCACAGACACCTGTGACACTTCCTGACATAAATGAACAGTAATTGTAAGTCAGGGATTGTGATTTCTGTGAGGGCATTTTCAATGAGATGCTCAGATACCTATTCTCAGTCTGATGTCACTGAACACTTTCATCAATAGTCTGAGAGAAAAGAAAGTCTTTCTCCAAATAAAGTTCACAGGCCATACACAGATGAAAGGGTGAATGAGGAGGGAGACAGGCCAACCTGCAGAGAGATCTGTTTTGCCTGGTAGCTTAGGCTTGCTCAAACTCCTGAAAGGCTTTTAATACCACAATATGAATGAGGAGGGAGACAGGCCAACCTGCAGAGAGATCTGTTTTGCCTGGTAGCTTAGGCTTGCTCAAACTCCTGAAAGGCTTTTAATACCACAATACCAACTCGTGAAAAAAAAAAAAAGAGAAGAAAAAAACCGTTGTTCATGTCTATAGAACAAGGAGCTTTGTCATGGTAAAACTGCTTCAGGAAAGGATTTAAAGGTCACCAAAATGAGTTTGAAACCTGTAGCTAACAGGAACCGACACTCCTGTTCCCACTTCCCTCCAAAAGGGAAACCCTGTTATAAGTCTAAGAGATCAGGGATAAGAAATAAAACCAAAATCTGCAAAGTAAAAACCCTGCTTAGATGATCATTGAGCTGTTTAGCTTACACATTGTCTCCTAGATCAAAAGGCATGAAGATCTCGTAGACATGCAGCCTGTCAGGCCGCCCTCCTGAGCAGCACTGACCACAGCCATGTCCCCAGTCAACCACCACTGCAGCCTGTGCAATGCTCAAAAAACCATCCGACTGTGGTTAACAAGCATTTCCTGGGGAGGAACCCACCCGGCACTTTGAAATATCACTGAGAGTCCTCAGAGAATCCCCATTTCCAGGCTTGCTCCAGCTCAGCAATAGCAACTGACACAACTCCTTGGTTCCCTATCTGAAAATTATCAGCAGGTACAGCATAAAATTCTCCCTAGTTACTGTTTAGTTCTTCTCATTGTTTCTTGATATGTACATATCATTCGGGTGTTTTTGAATTCAGAAGAAGATATTTATCTAGTATTTCCCCGAGTTAGGCACTTTCTATATGACTATTGGCTATTTCTTACTCTTGCCGCATAGTAATGAAAAATTCTTTGTTAGAGTTTTGCTTTCCATCCTACTGTGTCTTGAAAATACTCTGTGTTGGTTTTACCTCTGATAGGCACTGATTTCTTCTCACTGATTTGTGACCTCTCGCTTCCCTTAACCCACCATTCTTCCTAACTTTGAATTTGCATCAACATCCTAATTTTTCATTTCATAACCATATACTTGTGTACATATACACACACAATGGACCAGGTGACCTCTGCAGGTGGCTTGCAACATACATATTCCATGACTCTTCAATTCTACACACACACACACATATATATAAAAAAATCAAATATAAATGGACCTGTTGATGTGTATGTGGAAACTTTACCTGTTAACTTTGCTTCTCTCCCTCTTGCATCAGACTGTGGATGGCTAAGTATACTCAAATACATTTGGAATTTAAACTTTAACACAATATGCATGCTCGATGAAAACAGGTTTTCCTTGGAGCTTAATTAGTATTATCAGCTTTGTGAAACTGGCCTTGTCAAAAGCCCAGGTACCTATATACATATACACTATACTCAGAGATACTTGTCTGAGGTTTATACTTTTGTCATACTACAAATAATTTTTGTTTGCCCATTAGTATCTCACCAACAACTGCTTTTGTGATGGGTTCCCTTTTTTCTGCAAAGGGCAGCTCTCCTCTGCCACAACCACCTGTAAGCAGGAAAACTGCCCTTGGTTTCCAAAGAGAAGAGACATCAAAGCAGTCCCTTCTGGCCTTAAAATTAAATTTCAGATGATTTCCCCTCCCATTTTACATTTTGTGATGATTTAAAAATGTCATTTCTGTTGGCTTAAAAAAGGCAATACACACACCCATCTGCTTTGAATGAGTTTAACTAAGGCTTATGTTTGTAAATCAGCCTGAATTATACAAAAGCTGTTCAATATTCAAATATTCAAATGCTATTATTTGCAGGAGAATTTTGCAACTCTGTAATAATGCTATGTTTCCATTTCACCGTATATTTTCAGTGACAGCATTTAAAAGACTACCTGCAAAAACCCAGCTTTAAAATATTACTGTCAGCGAAAGACTAAGGTGGAAGAAATATATAAAACCTTTCAAATTCCCTTTGAATTTGTCTTTAAAGAGATAAAATAACAAAATAATATTAAGCAGACTTTCAAAGACGGAAAACCACTCTTTTTCCACAAACAATTAGTTTTACAAGGTCATTTGAAAACCAATTGCCCTATAAAAATGCTTTGTATGCTTTTTGCAATACTTTCATTTTCGTAATCATACGTTTAACACAGCCTGCAGTATATCATTCAGTGAGTATCCTGCCACATATTCTGGTGACAACTGAATTAATCTAATACTTATATATCAGACACAATTATTTATATCAGCTGGAACTATATGTTAATTAACCAATAAATAGAAGCTCACAGGATTGCTGTGCAATGTAATTCATGTAAAAATACATCTTCCCCCAGTGTAGTTAGCAGACTGGCCATTTATAATGAGGAAGAATTAGAAAAAAAAGGAATGCTTTACTACACATTTGTAAACTGATCTAGTAAAGTATTTTGATCCAGTAAGCGTTTGTCTATTTTTTTCTAAATTAACATTTTTTCTAAAGAAAGCATTTGCATTTCCTGCTAAGCAAACAACATTTTTTAGTTCTCTGTGGATATTTGCCACAACACAATTAAATTCACAATTGCAGTGTCTTTGTTTCTCCATACTATCAAAATATGTATGAGAAAGCAAGTTTATTCCTTTGTAAACATGTAGACAATAACATCAAAATTTCCCTTCACAAACACCAAATACTAAAATATTCAATGTTTTTATTTTAAAGTTTGCTATCATATTTTATTCCAAACCTGCCTTTGAAATCTTTCCCCTCTGGTACTCCCATCACCCCCAGAAATGGATATCGCAAAAAGGAAGATGAGTGATTTTTGTGGTCTGTGGGTGGGTTGATGCTTTTGGGTAGAATGGCAGGATATTCAAAGCCCCGTTAGAGGAGAGCCTTCAGGGCGTACATGTCTGCCCATATGCCCCCCGAGGACGTAGAGGCACCATTCTGTGCTCTGCAACATAAGATTAAGATCAACGTAAATTTGGATTTTGCACTTGTACAGCACTGACGGTGCACTCGAAGCGTAGGAACAGGTGCCCCTTAGGTTTTTTTAGAAATAATAGGAGAACCTGCCAAACTCATTGCTAAAATCTTCATAGAAATTGGTCTTAAAATACTAAGAAACCTATTCTCCTACTGCTGCACAGAGACAGAGCCTTTTATGCTTGTAACAAAGATAGCTGAGCAGGCAGGGAACCACAGCACCTCCATAATTAAAAGCCTGCTTCTCCAAGACACGGCTGCTCAACCGATGAATTCCAAAGTGGATCTGAACAGTGAGACAAATTTGCCTGGGCCTCTCAGATCTGGAGAGGAAAGAGGGAGAGATGTAACGCTTACTTGCTCACACACCAAATACGCTCAAGGAGGCTGGATGTGGCGAAGCTGGACAAACAGCTGTGAAACATCCTATCTGTCCAAATCTCCCCCTCACACAGCCACAATCGATATATGCTGACTGCTGTAAGTACCTGCACACACTTCACATACTTCAGAGGGGGATAAGGGGATGTCAGTAAAAATGACTCAAGTAACTTCATGCCACAGCTTGAGCAGTAGGACTAAAAGTGGCACCCAGAATAGCTGAAGGCAACACAGGATACAAGTGAAAGATCTAATCACAGCTTTGCTTTTTCGCTCATCCTGGATCGAGGATACTTTCTGAACAAGGAGTCAATGAATGTGTTTTCCCCTTTCTGCTCCTAGCACTGGGAAATAAAATCTTGCTGAAATTCTTGTGCTCTCCTGATTGCTGGGTCACTTTTAGCTAAATATAGAGCACAAGAAATGTTTCTGATGTAGTTCATGAACAGTGAAAGGTCTCTGTCCTGCCACAAGAAATTCAACCTCTGTGCAAGATGAGAAAAGCAAAAAAAAAAAGGTAGAATAAAAGGAGTGAACAAAAAGCATAAAGAGTTCTTGGAAAATGTAAGTTTTGATGAAGGAAGAAGACGGCACTCGGCCAAAGACAAAGGATGCCTGAACACACAGACACTAGGAAATGCACTGTCCCTTGCATATCCTGTGATGATGTTTGTGAGGGTCCTCAGACCCAAAGACAGTGTACTCCCCTGTCCCTGGGGAGAGCTCCGTCTCCTGGCGAGACAAGCTGTGCCCTGCCTCAGACAGCTCTACAGTGCCTCTGAGTCTTGACAAATCTAGTCCTCCAATTTTTTTTCCTGTTTGTGGTTTCCTACTCCCCAACTTCTGCTTCATTAACAGACTCATTAAGTATAGCAATATAATCAGCATCCAATTTTCCCCAAGGGACAGAGAGAGAAAAGGGAAGGATCCTACATGACAAATGCTATCACTCTGTTCAACATGCAGTAGGCAGGTACTCAGATGCCATGGCTGTGGGCTTGTCACAGCAACATATTGGCAGGACAAGATGAGGTGGAAGGGCTGCCTTTTTCTCCTCTGTCCAAAAGCCTGTTACGAAATAATGAAATATCACAAGGCTAAGAAGAGATGAGGAGGAGACTGTCTGTAAGAAGAATCTCAGAGAGGGTAAGGGTGGCAAAAAGCACTACAGCCAAAAAGAAGAGCAAAGGACCAGAAGATCAAGAAAGCGATGGACTACAGAGGAAATTTCTGAACCGAACTCGTGTCCACTGAGAAAAGCTGGAGATGATGGCATGTTTCTCATGCATGGGGCTGCTGCCAGAGGATAGGACAGCTGCTGAATTCAGCAGTGAGCTATTTCCCAAGGGCTGCAAGACCAAAGATATTGCCAGAAATATTCTTGCTCAAGAATAGTTTCTCCCAGAGTAATTCTGTTAGCATACTATTTCTACAGGAGTAACTCTGTTAGCCTTAGTATACCAGCAGTACTATTGCTACAGGAGCATGTTACATGGAGAACGTGACTTTATAGGTACAAGGCCATGTGTTTGATCCAACCTTACAAAGATTACATACATGCATAACACACACGTGCCATGTCCAGCACTAATCCACTGTGGTATTCACCTGTCAGACAGCTCAGTCAAACCTGAACACTGTCCAAATGTCAGACAACTCAAATCACGTTGTCCCAGGAACAACCTTAACAAAAATCACCATATGTGCAAGGTAAGCAGACCAACAGAGCACTTGCTTTGTCTTCCCCATAGTGCAGAGTACAAACCCAGATGGCCTCATGCTATGGAAACTAAAACAGACTCTCATTACAATATCATCTTCCTCTCTGCTTCCAGGATGGATCAGCAAAGATTTCCAGAACTACCGGGTCCTCTGTTAGACTGGGAGGTGCATTCAAGGAAGGAATATTCAGCTAGAAGACTTCCTGATGCATCAGTCACTGGCCTGTGCAGCTTCTGGGACAGCACACCAAGACACCACGTTTCCCTCGGGGCTGAAGGACAACCCATAACTGTGCCTCCTGTGTTTAATATATGTTTTTCAAATACAGTTGTAAAAATTAGCTTTCACAAAAGGGTCTTGGTTCCATATAGAAACATTTATTTTCATCATCTTTTCTCCCACCAGTTTTTCTCCAAAACATGTATTCTCTTACACCTCCACTATGCAACAAGGTACCTTGTTTTTAGCGAGTCACCAAATCAAAACAATACCAATAGCATTTAATTACAAGCCCCTTACTTTAAGACCTGAACGGAAAGCAACATTAATCTTCTGAAAAATCTTGTAACACATTGAAGACTAAAATAGTTTCTGAGTTGTCTTTCAAAAACAACTCGCGTATTTAGACTTTAAATCACAATTTTAAATATCCAAAACCCCCACCTATAGCTATATGTAATGATTTGAGAACCTAAACCAGGATATGTAATTTCTTGACAGAATCTCTTGCTGTTGCCAAGATAAAAGTCAATGAAGATCAGCATGTCTACATTAAGCTCTGGCAGTGTAATAACGTAACACTTATGTTGGATAATAACTATATAAAAGAAGAAAGGAATAAGACTCATTTTTCTAAGTCAGATATAAAATTACACCATCATTTGTGCATTTTTCCATAGAGACTCTGGGACAAAAATATATCATTGGGTGATTCCATATTTATAAACACTATTAGTCAGGAAAAAAGGACAGAATTTCTTGTCACCAAACTAATTTTCTTCATCAAAAATTTGCAATATGTAAGAAAATAATGTAAAACATTAATTTAAAAAAAAAAATAGAATAGCCCCTAAATGAGTTCATAAAGTTCTGTCATATCAACCTCATTCATTTTAATACAGAACTCTAGGAATAAAATCAGTGTGTGCTCAGGAAACCCTGACAATATAGTTTCATTCTTTTCAACTAGACAGCACAACTAAATGTTCCAATGAAAAATCTCAATTAAAAATTATTAACCAAATGTTCTGAATGAATTAGGTACGAATGATTGGTACCGACAAAAACCAGCTTGTGCGCATTCCATATTTCTGATTCCAAATCTACCTAGTTTCTATTTAAAGACCTGATCCAGTCACTACAGATTAGGTACACCATCATATGTGTCTTAATTTTGGATCTGAATATACATTTTTCTGAAATTAATTAGGAGGAGATTTTCAAAGGAGCCATTAAACTTTGAGGAAGTAAGTTCAGCTTTGACAACCTCAAGAATTATATATGGAATTTACTGTTGTATAAAGATATCATAGCAAATTAAAAATTATGTGTGTCTTTCAGGGTCATTTTTTTCCCTAAAGCATTCTTGAATCTAATATCCAAATCTGTTAAGTCTGATACAGTCATAAATCCTTTTGAAAGCATCTTCATTTTCAATAGTTGAAGCAGTTGAGTACTCCAGCTCTGATCTAACAAAACAGTTAAGAACATAAGTATGTGACCGCAGAATTAAGTATGTGCATATTTTCAGGATTAGGGGTTTAATCTGTCATTTTTCCTCATGGCCTATTAAACAGAGGGGAAAAAAAATTTCTAACTGGAAACCGTAATAACTGACAAAAGCATTTAGCAGGGGGAAAGTTTGTTTTTCTGGGTTTTTGTTTTAGGAAAGACAGAAAAAAACAAGAAAGATTAGATTTTTGATGAACTGATTTCCCCTCTTCTGCTTCCTGATGTAGGAGGTTTTTTCAGGAATCTTCAACACATTTCTCTTTCCTATTAACTTACTTTTTTCTCACTTCACCAGTTCCTCAGCTAGATGCAATACCAACCATTACTCTCTTCTCCCTCTTTCAACACACTTTCTCCAGCTGCTTTTCCACCCACCTGGTTGCTGCCCATAACCTCTCCTGCCATACACTCACCACCATGCCCTCCTCACTGCATCCTGCCTCACAGCCACCCAGAGGTGGCTTCTTTCACCACCATCCAGTTTCGCTCCCCAGTGGCTAGGGAAGGTTCCTGTTCTCATCCCATGTCTTCTCCTTTTTGGAGTCCAGCAAGATTTTCACTCTTTCTTTCCAAGCTGATGTCTCTAAATCCCCTTTTTGCTATTTCTTCTGTTCTCATATTTGCCTCCCTTTTTCTTTAACTTCTACCTTGAACTCAAGCAACTTTAATCTTCATTCACTTCTGACTCAAGACCTTTCCTTTCTCACTTGTTTTAGCCTGCCTAAGCCACTTGGCCCAGACTTAACAAGGAACTCCTCCCTCTGCTCTTTTAATCTTCAAATTCCTCTTCTCGGAGGAATAACTTTCCTCACCTGTCATCCTGCCACACCTTTGCTGACACCCAGCCAATTACCCAGCAGACTCCTCCTATACAACTTCTCCATTTTTTCAGAAAGGTCTCTGCTTTTGTTACCTTCCCACTGCCCTGTCCGCTTGTGACTCCACACAGTGAATTGTGTACAACTGATTTGGGCTGCAGTTATATGAAGCTCAGCATTAAATGAAAAATGGACCAGAAAGCAGGATGAACCATCTGGCATTTCACCCACCCTGATCTCCTTAGAGTCAATGTCCTTTTCCTGGACACGCAAGGACTCCATTACATCTTATTTTAAAGTCCTTGCCCTCATCATCCTGAATCTATCTCCTTTAGAAAAGCGGTTCCCCCACTGTATTTTTCACAAGTACACCTTTATGTGGCTCTGACTATTCCCTGTCTTGACTTCACCTTTCTGGCAGAGAGCCTGCTTGGCTGAGAAGAGCCTTAATGAACTGAAAATACAAAAAGGGAGCACACAAGTGTAAATAAAGATAGGCAAGACGGGAGGAGAATAAAAGCACTGTCTGGGCACTCTGGCACAAACCCAGGAAGGCAGAAGCCCAGCTGGAGCTAGCAAGGGACATTAAGGTTAAAAAGAAACAATACTAGCAGCATGCTACTTGCAAGGGGAAGGTCAGAAAAAATGTGAGTCTGTTGATGAATGGGGAAGAGACAGGCAACAGGCATCAAAGAAGAGGCCGAAGCACTCCCATGTCCTTTCTTACAAGCCTTCCTAGACAAAGCCTGCTCCCAAGTCCCAGCAAGTATCAAGGCTATTCAGAAAACACAGGGCCAGCAAACAGCAAAGCAGCAATAGTTAGAGACTACTTAGAGAAGCCAGGTATGTTCAGATCCACCAGCCCAGGGTTCTCCCAAGGATCTGGCCGAGCTGACTGATGCGATTGTGAAGCTGTTGTCAATCGCCTGTGAAAAATCAAGGTCACAGGGGAAGGTCCCTGGTAACAAGAAAAAGGCTAACATTATTCTCATCTTTATGGAATGACAAGCAAGGAAGGGGACCCAGGGAACAATCAGTGGGTCAGCCTCACCTCAGCCCCTCGAAAATCCATGGAGAACCTCCTCTTCTAATACATCTCCAAAGACAGACAGGATGAGAAGACCAGCAGGAGCAGCCAGCACGGATTTTAGAAAGGCAAATCATGCTTGCCTCTACTTACTCTCTTCGATGAAGGAACAGTCTGAAGGGAGAGCACTAAAGGTAAAATCTATTTAGACTTCTGACACTATCTCCTACAGCAGTGTCCTTTTTAAACTAAGGAAATAGAGGTGGGAGACAGATTGTCTGCAAATTGGCTGAACTGCCAGGCTCAAAAGGTAGTGGTCAAGGGCTCGACGCATCATTGTTAGCCAGTAGCAAGCTGGGTACACCAGGGACACATACCCTTAAATATCTTCATCTGTGGCCTGTGCTGAAGCAGAAGACACCACTGGTAAGCTCAAAGGTAATGCCAGGTTGCAGAGAGGGGGAGGAGTAGAAGAGCACAGTCACTGTGTCCTCAGCTTCCCTATTCCCCTGCTTGGGAAGGCTGCTCCCATCAACACAAGGGAAAAACCTGCGTATTTTACTCAGTGTTTTAAATCAACTGTCTTGCTAAAGCAGGAAGGGGTCACACATCTGTCTCAGAAATAGCCTGGTTTTCCTCAGGTTTTGTAGTCATGAGCCAAGCTGGCAGATGCAGATCTTGTAAATTCAGATGATGACGCAAACCCCGAGAGACACCAAGCTTTAGCAGGTTAGAAATCATTAATGTTTCTATTACTTGTTTGATTAGGTGATTAAAGTCTCCCAACAAGCATGTTTCCAGAGATGCTAACTCTGAAAAAGAGGATTCCTCTGAGATACAAGGTTTATGTTTTGGTTTGTTTGGAGTTGTATTGTTTTTGCTATTGAAGGGGAACTTGATTGCTCTTTTTTGTTAGCTACCATGCTTTCTTGGGTTAATCCTGGGGGGGATTTTTTACCTACAGCTGTGTCTT